>NC_053116.1:35125284-35240284 GCF_010015445.1 Perca fluviatilis
TTTCCGATGCTTTTGACAGTGTTGTTTTTTCAAAGTTTGACTTTTTTTTCAATTTTTAAAAAACTTTTTGATGGGTTTTTTTAGAAGTTTTTTATAATTCGAAAAAAACTTGTTTGTAAAGGGGCCAGTAAAAATTGACTTTGGGTAAGTAGAATTTATTTTCACTTGCCAGACCGGACATAGGAAAAAACAAACAAAAGACTTAACATTGAACTCTGAAAAGTATTACAGAATGTAATGGTAATGCAGCTTTTGATACTATATATACTATAATACATCAGTCACTTTTTTTTTCTACGAGTCCATTTGTTTCTTTGTCAGTGGAAATCTCTTGTCAGATGGATGTGTGAATAACATTTTGGGAAATGAGATGGCGTCTTTGTCTTTCTCTAGTTGCTGTTGCGTTCTCTCCCTGGCCTGATGGGGGCGCACTACAAACGCTTCTTCTGTGGCTACGCTGAGCCGGCCTACATCAAGCAAAGGAAGATGCAGGTGATTGTCCTGTTTGACTGAATGTTGCTTTTCTACACTCAAGTTCTTTTTGTCTTCTAAAATAGTTTTATGTGTTGTTTTTTTCTACTCTCACCACAGCTGCACAGGCTACAGTTTTCTGATTTGCAAAAAAAAGTTATGTTATGTTGACAGACTACAGTTGAAACAAATGATACAAACAAAAAAGCTTTAAACAGAGGGAGGCTAGATTGATTTTGGCAGACAGTACAGTTAGGGCTGTCACGGTTATGACATTTTATGATTAACGGTCATACAAATAATTGCGATTAACGATTTAATTTGTCCATTTCTCATCATTTTATGCCACACAGCAGGTGCTGTTGTGTTTGGCTTTGCAACTTGACCTAAATTCATGCCTCTAGTTCATGGCTGACCATCGAAAAGATGCAATTGTTAGCAGGGAGTGTCAATTAATCTTCAAATAGTTTGCTGAAACCATGTTTCACCTCTCGCTCTGCCGCGCATAGACTCTTTTAAATACCTTGTTCTAAACTGTTGTGTAGGCCGACCTAATGTACCGAAAATGTGGTTCAAGACTGGTAATTAACGTAGCTTTCTTATGGTCTTGAGCTATTCCTGAAAGGACCGACGCTGCTATTACAACAGCATGTCTCCATCCAAACGTTTTCATGTGAATCATCAAATTAGAAAAGCTGGGTGAAACTCGTGACAACTCCAGCATAACTTTCACCAGAGCTGTCAAACGCACTGCTGCAGCTGTAGAGGAGAGCCGCTATGGGCACCTCTCTGTCATCATGTTGCTTAGTGAGCAACAAATACGGTCTCCCACAAGCTGAAACAGAAGAACCTGCCCAACAGCTCTTTGTTTCCATGATTTTTGTTTCTGACAGTGAAACCCTGGGCTGCTGAAGTAGACACTTTTACTAGGGGTGGGAATCTCTTGGCACCTCACGATTCTAAACAGCTTATCGATGCATCTCGATGCAACAATCTTTTCATGTACATTTCCACGCGTGATTTAAAAAAATAAATATACAGTATAAATCTGAGTTTGCTAATCACTTCCTAGACAAAGCAGCTAGACAAAGCTTAGATTTTGACATACAGTACAGGCCAAAAGTTTGGACACACCTTCTCATTCAATGTGTTTCTTTATTTTCATGACTATTTACATTGTAGATTCTCACTGAAGGGATCAAAACTATGAATGAACACATATGGAATTATGTAATTAACAAAAAAGTGTGAAATAACTGAAAACATGTCTTATATTTTAGATTCCTCAAAGTAGCCACCCTTTGCTTTTTTTTGATAACTCTGCAAACCCTTGGTGTTCTCTCAATGAGCTTCATGAGGTAGTCACCTGAAATGGTTTTACCTTCACAGGTGGGCTTTGTCAGGGTTAATTAGTGGAATTTTGTCCCTTATTATGCTTAAGCCTTAAACATGCTTGTGAAAGTCACCTTCTCTCCCAGTAATCTTCCATGTCAGAGGCTCAGTCATGTTTAAAGGTCCCATGACATGGTGCTCTTTGGATGCTTTTATATAGACCTTAGTGGTCCTCTAATACTGTATCTGAAGTCTCTTTTATATAGGTCTTAGTGGTCCTCTAATACTGTATCTGAAGTCTCTTTTATATAGACATTAGTGGTCCCCTAATACTGTATCTGAAGTCTCTTTTATATAGACCTTAGTGGTCCCCTAATACTGTATCTGAAGTCTCTTTTATATAGACCTTAGTGGTCCCCTAATACTGTATCTGAAGTCTCTTTTATATAGGCCTTAGTGGTCCCCTAATACTGTATCTGAAGTCTCTTTTATATAGACCTTAGTGGTCCCCTAATACTGTATCTGAAGTCTCTTTTATATAGACCTTAGTGGTCCCCTAATACTGTATCTGAAGTCTCTTTTATATAGACCTTAGTGGTCCCCTAATACTGTATCTGAAGTCTCTTTTATATAGACCTTAGTGGGCCCCCTAATACTGTATCTGAAGTCTCTTTTATATAAGGCCTTAGTGGTCCCCTAATACTGTATCTGAAGTCTTTTTTTATATAGACCTTAGTGGTCCCCTAATACTGTATCTGAAGTCTCTTTTATATAGACCTTAGTGGTCCCCTAATACTGTATCTGAAGTCTCTTTTATATAGACCTCAGTGGTCCCCTAATACTGTATCTGAAGTCTCTTTTCTATAGACCTTAGTGGTCCCCTAATACTGTATCTGAAGTCTCTTTTCTATAGACCTTAGTGGTCCCCTAATACTGTATCTGAAGTCTCTTTTATATAGGCCTTAGTGGTCCCCTAATACTGTATCTGAAGTCTCTTTTCTATAGACCTTAGTGGTCCCCTAATACTGTATCTGAAGTCTCTTTTCTATAGACCTTAGTGGTCCCCTAATACTGTATCTGAAGTCTCTTTTCTATAGACCTTAGTGGTCCCCTAATACTGTATCTGAAGTCTCTTTTCTATAGACCTCAGTGGTCCCCTAATACTGTATCTGAAGTCTCTTTTATATAGGCCTTAGTGGTCCCCTAATACTGTATCTGAAGTCTCTTTTATATGGACCTTAGTGGTCCCTAATACTGTATCTGAAATCTCTTTTATATAGGCCTTAGTGGTCCCCTAATACTGTATCTGAAATCTCTTTTATATAGGCCTTAGTGGTCCCCTAATACTGTATCTGAAGTCTCTTTTATATAGGCCTTAGTGGTCCCCTAATACTGTATCTGAAGTCTCTTTTATATGGACCTTAGTGGTCCCCTTATACTGTATCTGAAATCTCTTTTATATAGGCCTTAGTGGTCCCCTAATACTGTATCTGACGTCTCTTTTATATAGATCTTAGTGGTCCCCTAATACTGTATCTGAAGTCTCTTTTATATAGGCCTTAGTGGTCCCCTAATACTGTATCTGAAGTCTCTTTTATATAGGCCTTAGTGGTCCCCTAATACTGTATCTGAAGTCTCTTTTATATAGACCTTAGTGGTCCCCTAATACTGTATCTGAAGTCTCTTTTATATAGACCTTAGTGGTCCCCTAATACTGTATCTGAAGTCTCTTTTCTATAGACCTTAGTGGTCCCCTAATACTGTATCTGAAGTCTCTTTTATATGGACCTCAGTGGTCCCCTAATACTGTATCTGAAGTCTCTTTTATATAGGCCTTAGTGGTCCCCTAATACTGTATCTGAAGTCTCTTTTATATGGACCTTAGTGGTCCCCTAATACTGTATCTGAAATCTCTTTTATATAGGCCTTAGTGGTCCCCTAATACTGTATCTGAAATCTCTTTTATATAGGCCTTAGTGGTCCCCTAATACTGTATCTGAAGTCTCTTTTATATAGGCCTTAGTGGTCCCCTAACACTGTATCTGAAGTCTCTTTTATATAGACCTTAGTGGTCCCCTAATACTGTATCTGAAGTCTCTTTTATATAGACCTTAGTGGTCCCCTAATACTGTATCTGAAGTCTCTTTTATATAGACCTTAGTGGTCCCCTAATACTGTATCTGAAGTCTCTTTTCTATAGACCTTAGTGGTCCCCTAATACTGTATCTGAAGTCTCTTTTATATAGGCCTTAGTGGTCCCCTAATACTGTATCTGAAGTCTCTTTTATATAGACCTTAGTGGTCCCCTAACACTGTATCTGAAGTCTCTTTTATATAGACCTTAGTGGTCCCCTAATACTGTATCTGAAGTAGTCTTTTCTATAGACCTTAGTGGTCCCCTAATACTGTATCTGAAGTCTCTTTTCTATAGACCTTAGTGGTCCCCTAATACTGTATCTGAAGTCTCTTTTATATGGACCTCAGTGGTCCCCTAATACTGTATCTGAAGTCTCTTTTATATAGGCCTTAGTGGTCCCCTAATACTGTATCTGAAGTCTCTTTTATATGGACCTTAGTGGTCCCCTAATACTGTATCTGAAATCTCTTTTATATAGGCCTTAGTGGTCCCCTAATACTGTATCTGAAATCTCTTTTATATAGGCCTTAGTGGTCCCCTAATACTGTATCTGAAGTCTCTTTTATATAGGCCTTAGTGGTCCCCTAATACTGTATCTGAAGTCTCTTTTATATGGACCTTAGTGGTCCCCTAATACTGTATCTGAAGTCTCTTTTATATAGGCCTTAGTGGTCCCCTAATACTGTATCTGACGTCTCTTTTATATAGATCTTAGTGGTCCCCTAATACTGTATCTGAATTCTCTTTTATATAGACCTTAGTGGTCCCCTAATACTGTATCTGAAGTCTCTTTTATATAGACCTTAGTGGTCCCCTAATACTGTATCTGAAGTCTCTTTTATATAGACCTTAGTGGTCCCCTAATACTGTATCTGAAGTCTCTTTTATATAGACCTTAGTGGTCCCCTAATACTGTATCTGAAGTCTCTTTTATTTAGACCTTAGTGTCCCCAACTGTATCTGAAGTCTCTTTCCCGAAATTCAGCCTTGGTGCAGAATTACAGCCACTAGAGCCAGTCCCACAATGAGCTTTCCTTAGGATGTGCCATTTCTGTGTCTGTAGCTATTGGAGGAGGAGAGGGGGGGGGCAAGGTGGAGGGTGGGGGTGTGGCCTTGACCAACTGCCACTTTGCTCGTTTGAAAGCCATGATGTCTCTCTCTCTCTCTCATGGGTGGGCCAAATTCTCTGGGCGGGCAAAGCAGAGATAGGGGAGGTAGATCGGCCCATCTGAGCTTTCATTTTCTCAAAGGCAGAGCAGGATACCCAGGGCTCGGTTTACACCTATCACCATTTCTAGCCACTGGGAGACCATAGGCAGGCTGGGGGAACGCATATTAATGTTAAACAACCTCATGAAGAGACATTTTCATGTCATGGGACCTTTTTAAAGGTGGATAATTAGCTTCTTGGAACATGAAACATGAGGTGGTCAGATGTAATGTGATGAAGTAGATGAACAGCCTATATGTGTTTTGCCTAATTATTGTATGTAAGTAAAAAAGAAAATTCTTTAAAGGAAAAAGTACTGTTTGTGGTTTGTTACTTACCACTACATTGGTATAAATTCGTATTAGATCATGTGTATATATACAATTTTTTATTTATTTTTTCCTTTTGCCCATTTCTGTGTGTTTCTTTTTTTCTGCACTCTTGCCTAAACTCTAAGTTGTTGTCTATTTTCCCATCCTCTTTCAGTCACTCTGTTTTCTGATTTGTACTTATCTGGAGACGGTCACTTTTAAATAAAAATCAACACATTTAAAAAAATGAAAATAAAAAAAAACGTATCTGCATCGAATCGTTCTAGAGAGAATTGCGATGCATCTAAGAATCAATTATTTTTCCCATCCCCATTATTTACCCAGCTGGAAACACATCAAATGAACTCTTATTTGTTGCCATGTTTGTTTGAGGTCAGCTCAAATAATGGCAACCAGGCAATATATATACACACCTCACACCCACACTCCTCACTCATGACCACCTACACATTACCCATACTATAAATACACATATTACCCATGATATAAATAAATACTTAAATGGAAAAAAAATAGAAACATAGGGACCAATGATTACAAAACATATGCACAGTCATTATTGCACAGAGTCTGTTATCTCCTCACAGCAGCTTTTAGGCACGTTTCTGTGGTTTGCTAGCAGACGGTGGGGGCGGGACTTAAATATGCTCTGTCTCTATAGCAATATTCAGTCCAGGACTACTTTTCATTTAGCACCCTTTTATGACTTGATCACTTGTTGTGATATGTTGTTGTTTTACTTTATTTTATTTCTCCCCTTTCCAGAAACCACACTCACAAATGCATACTCAAACCTCTAACACAGCGGCGGTCCTGCACATCCTGTCAGGCCACTTGTTCGGCAATGACGTTTTCCTAACTGGAACTGTAGTGCAGTTCTAAATGGCTGGTGTACCCCCCCCTTTTAACATGCAGCGATATCCACACAGTTTCTACCCTGTACTGCCAGAAGCTACTTTAATAAGAGTAAAGCCAGTACTGTTGTGTTTGCAGGTGCTGGTGGAGCTGGTGAATGATGAGAATGTAGCAATGCTACTGGATGAGCTGAAAGGATACTGCACTGATGTCAACGCCGACACTGCCCAGGCTGCAATCTCAGCTATAGGTAAACACACACACACACACACACACACACACACACAGAGTCATAATGTCATGGCTCAGTGTCTCGTTTGCAAGACAAACACTTCCAGGCAGTCACTTTTTTGATATACTGTTTTTCTTCTAGCTCACACTAACACACCCTTAGGCCTCCTGCACACTGGCTGCGTGGCGTGTCCGTTTTAATTTTGGCTCCCACGTTAACAGGTTAGAGCTTGAGGCTAGAGTCTCGAGCCGCGCCGAAAACGCGCGCATGCTAGAAATAGGACCGACACCTATTTTGGCGTGTTGGAAGCGTTTCCAGGCAGAATAGAATACAAAAAAGATGTTTATATGTCACTTTGACACAAATACATTTAATAAATGACATTTTGATGTTTGAAAGGCTCTAGGTTTTGACATAAATGCAGTTATAAATGTAATAAAAAAAAAAATAATAATAATAATAATTATCGGTTTTCTAATATTGCACCTGTCAATACAGAACTAAAATATTCTGGAGCCTATTTTGCCGTCAATACTGCCGACGTTGTCTTTGCTGTAATCAGATCAGTGTATATTTATGTTTAACATGAAGTATGCTACTGCTTGAGTGCAGGGGAAATGGGAAACATCCATGTGTACAGACAAGGCTGGTTTCTGGTGTGCAAAGACATAGGAAAACGCCACGCAGCCGCCACGCAACTGACACGCAACAGAAACGCCACGCTCACGCCACGCAGGCAGCGTGCAGGAGGCCTTATACTCACAAACATTTTGTTCACACTAATAGGATGACTCATTTTGTATCCTCCCCTGTGTTTAATACCGGTAAACCTCAGGCAGATTATGAGTCAGACGACATGTTTCTGTGGTAATATGACCTGGCTCTGCTCCCTCCAAATGGTGCTCGTCGATTCATTTCCTTTCTCACTTCACTCCTCTGTACTGCAAACCTCAACGTTAATTTCCTTACACGCGCGTTGAACCACTACTAGAGGATGATAAGGAAAACAATCAGCCCCCTCAGATGTGACACAGTCTGGTATTTTCAAATGAGTAGTCAGTAGCTCGAATGGTGATGTCATAGGTCACGTGGAAACCATTGTAGGCCCTTATCAGGTAACTTTTTCAAAAACTCCTTCCAGAGGACTCAACAGATCCTTCTCAAATTGGGTCAGCAATGTCAAGACTTCCACGATGACAAATTGCAAAGTTTTTGTGTTTTTTCGTGAAACCGTATTGACGTGGCGAGGTGGGAAATTTGCATGTTTCCGTATCATGACCTTTTATTTTAACTCGTGAGACACTGAGGTTGCCCTAATTTACTCCAAATCTTTTTATTGGTTTTCAATGACAATACAGAATAAAACATCATAAACAGTATACAGTAAGATATTGTCCATTACTTAACCCCTAACATGGTATAAGAAAAAAAAATTTAAAAAATAAATAAATAAAATAAAATAAATTCCCCTACAAAGATCCTCCTATTAAGTGAAAATGATGTATCATTGCCATTTATAGGTGCACAAGATAAACCCTTAATGTAATTTAAAAAGGGACCCCAGGTCTTGTAAAATGACGTAAGTGAGAGGTTGCCCTAATTTACAGCGTCCAACGAGCAAGAGCGATAAATTAAACCCACAAACAAGCATAATTATTCTTAACACTGAGATAGAAAGGACTGAAGGGATTTAAAAAAAAAGATAATTCAGCTAAAGCAGTGACAATGAGATGTGTAAAATTCCCACCGGAAGCTCTTGTAACTTCATTTTACCGCGTTCAATCTGCCTGAAACTTCACATGCGTGATAAGAGTCCGGGCCCGGAGACATCTACACGTCCGTATTGACTCGTGGTCATAGCGCCGCCTACTGAAAACAGGAAGTCAGTCCCAAGTGACAAACCTCATCCGATTCACATGAAATTGACATGGTGGTCTACACCATACACAGTATATAAACTGAACCAACAGATCCCGTTGCTCTGGACGGAGACCAGTGAATGATATTAGAAGCACTTTTCCGGTGAGCGCTGAGCGTTACTGCGCAGCCTCCAACTGAGAGAGACGTAAATGCAACCTGAAAGTTGCTCACGTCTGAAAGTTGTAAGTCTTCTGGTAGTTGTGCCAAGAGAAATCTCAATCATTCCCAGTCTTGCAGAGAGCGTAGGTATATGTAAGGAGATAACATGGGCACAGGCTAATTATTGCTAACT
Source organism: Perca fluviatilis (assembly GCF_010015445.1). Taxonomy (NCBI): domain Eukaryota; kingdom Metazoa; phylum Chordata; class Actinopteri; order Perciformes; family Percidae; genus Perca; species Perca fluviatilis. The sequence goes on from NC_053116.1 coordinate 35,134,066, forward strand.
AACATGCTAGTTAACATTAGTAATTAAACCTAAACAGCTAACGTAAGTCGAAACTACCTGCAAGCTTCTCTGTAATCTGTAATTCTTCTACTATGTGACAGTAAGTTGCGTGGTTATGACACAATCGTTAGCCTATTTTTACAAAAATGTCTGCTACGGAGCCATAACGTGAGATACAAGGTAATGGAGCCTAGAAATAAACAACGGACAAATAGAGTCTTTAAACGCTTCAGATGTAAAGTTATTTGCTGTCAAAGTGACTTCAAAATGAATGGCAGTCAATGGAATGCTAACGGGAGGTGATCTCTTTGTAGCATCAAAATGGCGCCATAGGAGGTTCGAGTTCTGAAGCGAAGCTTACCCCCTTGGTCTACACATGAGGAGCAGCAACATGACATAATTAGTGTGTGTTCTCTAGCGCCACATGGTGGAAACAGGAAGTGTTACCGGTAACCGGCTTCCCGCTATTGCCCCCGATGACTTGCTGGGAGGGCCCGTTCCTCGCCGCTTGCAGCTTTAATTTGAATTTAAAACAAGTCTTTGGGATTCTAAAAATGTAGGTTTTTTTAAAGATTTTTTTATTTATTTAATTTTTTTAGGCATTTAAGGCCTTTCTTTGTATAGGACCGTTTAGACTTGAAAGAGGAGAGAGAAGGGGAATGACATGCAGCAAAGGGCCCCATGTCGGAGTCGAACCCGCGGTCGCTGCGTCGAGGAGTAAACCTATATATATATATATATATATATATATATATATATATATATATATATATATATATATATATATATATATATATATATATATATATTACGGCTCTACCAGGTGAGCTAACCAGGCGCCCAAAGATAGGGGTTTTAAGGCAGAATATGTGTTATGTTTAGAGTGCTAATGAAATAAAAATGTTAAGACCTTATCACCAAGTAGTAGTAGTGCCACTGATAGACTTTCTATGATTAAAGTCTAGAGGATGGATACCCGAACCGAGCCCGTCGGGACCTGTCGGGTACCACCGCCGGGCCGGGTTCGGACAGATATTTAGAAATGATGTTCAGGTTCGTGTCGGGCTCGGTCACATCAGCGCAATAAGGCATTGAACATTTAAAATTTAAAACAGTTTATTATGTAGGTGCGCGCCTGTGTTAACGTGCGCTTGTTGCCCCGTGTGCGCTGATGCGCTCATCTGTTGACATTTCCCAATGCCTTCCTACAGTTGCTGAATAAAAGCTTTCCACACAAACAAACGTACGTGTCATTAACTGCGTCGGGCTTGTACTGTATTAAAGTCATAGTCTTACTCATGTGTGTTCTCCTGTGTGGGTTGGGCGCAGGTCGTATTGGACGGAGCTACAGCGACCGATGTCTGGAGATCCTCACTGGGCTGCTCGGCCTCAAACAGGAGCACATCACTTCTGGTAAAACTTGTTTCCCTGAACTAACACTTTGCGTACATGTACTTAAAGCCAGTGTGCAGCTGCATTTGATTTGACAGGCTCTCAGTTGGCACCTGTTTTTCCACATTCTTTCTCCACAACAACCGTCCCTCTCACTTTATGTCTCCTCCCCCACCTCCCTCCTCCTCCACTAACACTCAGCGGTGGTGCAGACGATGCGTGACCTGGTCTGGGTGTGTCCTCAGTGTAGCGACACTGTGTGTTTGGCTCTCGAGGGCTGCGAGGAGACGCTGCAGGATAGCCAGGTCAGACCAAAGCCGCTGCATCGTCCACACACTGCTTGGATGTAGAAATGTTACCATGTCATAAAACACATTGTTGACTTAAGTGAGAGTAGTAGTACCCCCTAACGTGTAAAAAAAAATAATTAAAAATTACTCCTTTTACAATTAAAATTCTGAATCTTAATCAGAATTAGAATCTGCTTTAATGACGTAAGTGTGAACACATAAAGGGAATTTGATTCTGGCTTTTTGTCGCTCTCAAAGTATACACACAGAAAAAGACATATATACGGCTAAAAACAAGGACAACAAAGCTGAACAAGGTAAACTTCAACATTTTGATACTATGTACAGACATACATTTTTGAAAATATACATATACACATAAATACACACACACACATGCAAACAAACTGCTCTATAATGGTTGTAAACACTATGACAATAGGGCACTGAGAAACTGCAAATGGTGGATAAATACATTCCTGCAATCAAAATACTACTTGGTAAAAGTATTATCAGCAAAATGTACTTAAAAGTATCACAAGTAGAAGTTCTCATTATGCAGAAGGCTTCCTTTTAGAGTGTTATTTATATATTAAAGGGTTGAAGGCCTTGAAAAGCATTTTTCTCAATCAGCTTCTGTGATGAGTGATGTGGTCTTACATGAACAAAGTTGTAACAGTTTGGTTTATTTTCAACGTGTGGTGTTTTGTGTGTGTTCTTCTCACTGGTTTGAAGCGAGCGGGGGGGGGGGGCAGTTGAAAAACAAAGCGTATGCATGGCATCTTCAGTCTGTAGTGATTTTCCAGTTCATTGATTCAAATTCAATTCAAATTTGAACAAAACCTACAACGCCCAGGACGCCACTGGGACGCGCGCGTCCCGCAGGCAGTGTGCAAGCTCTAACCTGTCAACGTGGGAGCCGAAATAAAAACGGACACGCCACTCAGCCAGTGATTCATCACAAACTTAAAATCTCATACTCATCACTGTTTGCTTTACTCTCGGGTCGAGTGGTTCTCCCTCTCAATTAGGCGTTGGATGCACTGGCATCTTTTTATTTATAAAGCAGTACTAGGATTACTTCCTCCTTATCTGACTGCTTACATCCTCCCGAGGTCTGCAGGGACATATCACTTGCGTTCACAGGATCTGTTTTTATTGTCAGTCCCTAAAGCCCCCACTGACTTTGGTAAAAAGGCTTTTAATTTTGCAGCACCATCTGCATGGAATCAGCTTCAGAATGAGCTACAGTTGAAGGAGTTGGTCTCACTTTATTCTTTTAAAGGCTTTCTAAAAGATCTTGCAGAAAGGCAGTCTGTCTGTCATTGTTTTTAAATTGATTTAGGACCCAGATTTTCTTTATGATGACATTGGTGTTTGAATATGATGAGTGAAAGTGTGTCTATGTTTTTATTTCGTTATTGTCTTTGTATTTATTGAAACCAAGCTGCTGCCACTTGCCAGGACCCTCTTGTAAAAGAGATTTGTAATCTCAAGGAGTTTTTTCCTGGTTAAATAAAGGTTTGAATGAATGAAAGTGTGCAGGAGGCCTAAGGGTGTGTTACTGTGAGCTAGAAGGAAAAACGGTATATAAAAAAAAAAAAGTGGCGCACACGTGTAACGGGTTACTCCTCGATGCCGCGGCCACGGGTTCGACTCTGCCCTGCGGCCCTTTGCTGCATGTCATTCCCCCTCTCTCTCCCCCTTTTAATGTATTCAGCTGTCCTGTATAAATAAAGGCCTAAAATGGCCAAAAGATAATCTTAAAAAAATATTTACAACACCCAGTCCACAATTCCTCGATGCTATAGTCATCCGGCATTATTAATAATAATAACTTTTTCTTTTTAATAATCAGTTTTTAGTTACAAACAAGTCTACGTGTTTATTCTACTCACTACACATCCTCTTTTCACCTCTCGGCGTGCGAACAACATACTGAAAATGCAGCTTTCAGCCAACAGCAGTATTGTGTTGTAAATGTGGTGGATGTGGTTAACCTGCAAAATGTCACTGAAAGAGACTGCAATTGTTACAGGGCTTGTAATGAGCTGTAATGAGCAGGTTGTGAGAGAGAATGCTCATTCTTTTTTTTCACTTTAGTTTAGTTTTTGTTTATTTCACATAGATCACATAGATACACATCACATACATAACATAAATGGTAAAAAACAAAGTGTCACCTTAGTTCATACAGCGTCATCTTAACTGAAAAAAGTGTAGACTGAAGCATTTGCTTATTACACTTACCCTTTTTACATTCTATTTGATTTATATTTTGTTCTTAGGTCCCTCAGTCTTTCCAAATGTTGTGGTATTAATTTCTGTATGTTATACACATATAACATATTAACACACATTACGTGCAGAAGATATGAAACAAAATAAACAAAACAATATATTGCCATTCATATACATGCCTCACTTTTATATTTGTTTAGCGTCTTTTTTTAATATATATATTTTTTTATTTATCTTTGTAGCTTGTTACACATTTTCATTTCCTCATCTAAAAGATTCCACATGTTTACTCCTTTTGCTGATATACATCTCTCTGGAACCATCCTGTTTTTTGACTTTATACATTATTTGCCTTGTTTTGGACTCCACCAAGTCTCTACATTTAAGTGTGTGTGAGTTTTTAAATAATCCGTTTGTTGGTTCATGATATTCTGCTCTGTTAATGAGTCTTATTGCTCTCTTTTGTAATGTAAAAATAGGGTTAGTAATTGTTTTGTACGTGTGTCCACATATTTCCACACATTACGTAATGTGCAATATTTTTTTTTATATTTTATTTTCAAATTTTTCAGGTTTTATGTAAACAAAGCACAGCGACAGAGAACAAAAAACAAAATAAAACAGAACAAATAACAACAGAATAACAAAGAACAACAGAGCTGCCAGATAAATTAAAAGTGTGTCTTGGATGAATGTAATATTGCTGTTATCTACATGGCCAGGTGTTAAAAAAAAGTTGCAATATAGTCAAGAGCACATCTCTACAGAAAAGGATTACATGTCTTTAAGATAGTCAATGAATGGTCCCCAAATGCTCAGAAAGCAGTTTTGTGTTTTAGAATTGTGGAAGCGTATCCTTTCGTTGAGCCATTTTCGAAAGCAAGGGGAGGTGGGGGATTTCCAGTCCAGGAGAATCATTTTCTTTGCAGCAACCATGCCAAGAAATGCCTGAAATAATTCAGCAAATAGTTAATGAATGTTTCAGAATGCTCAGACAAGTTCAGCAACAAGTTTGTGGATTGTGTGTTGAGAAGGGTTGCAGCTAGGGTGAGCTGGGTATCATTTATAAAAAAAAAAATAAAATAATCAATACCACTACCAATAACAGGGGTACTGATACCAATAGAGTACCATTTCGATACCTTTTTTTCTACTTCTACTTCGGTAGCCATTATGTTAATGGAAGCATCTCAGCACGCTGAACTGCCAAATACGCCATGCTCCACTTCACCACACCACAGACTCGGGCTGTGCAATTAATCACATTTTGATCGCAATTTCAGGTTCGGCTCCTAACAACCACAAAAACAATTATTTTGCACATGACAGTTGGCAAGTAAACTATATATATATATATATATATATATATATATATATATATATATATATATATATATATATATATATATATATATATATATATATATATTACGTGCCTTGAAAGTATTGGCCCCTTGAACTTTTCGACCTTTTGCCACATTTCAGGCCTCAAACATAAAGATATAAAACTGTAATTTTTTGTGAAGAATCAACAACAGGTGGGACACAATCATGAAGTGGAACGAAATTTATTGGATATTTCAAACCTTTTAAATAAATAAAAACTGAAATATTGGGCGTGCAAAATTATTCAGCCCCCTTAAGTTAATACTTTGTAGCGCCACCTTTTGCTGCGATTACAGCTGTAAGTCGGGCTTGGGGTAATGTCTCCATCAGTTTTGCACATCGAGAGCCTGACATTTTTGCCCATTCCTCCTTGCAAAACAGCTCGAGCTCAGTGAGGTTGGATGGAAAGCGTTTGTGAACAGCAGTTTTCAGTTCTTTCCACAGATTCTCGATTGGATTCAGGTCTGGACTTTGACTTGGCCATTCTAACACCTGGATATGTTTATTTGTGAACCATTCCATTGTAGATTTTGCTTTATGTTTTGGATCATTGTCTTGTTGGAAGACAAATCTCCGTCCCAGTCTCAGGTCTTTTCGGACTCCATCAGGTTTTCTTCCAGAATGGTCCTGTATTTGGCTCCATCCATCTTCCCATCAATTTTAACCATCTTCCCTGTCCCTGCTGAAGAAAAGCAGGCCCAAACCATGATGCTGCCACCACCATGTTTGACAGTGGGGATGGTGTGTTCAGGGTGATGAGCTGTGTTGCTTTTACGCCAAACATAACGTTTTGCATTGTTGCCAAAAAGTTCGATTTTGGTTTCATCTGACCAGAGCACCTTCTTCCACATGTTTGGTGTGTCTCCCAGGTGGCTTCTGGCAAACTTTCAACGACACTTTTTATGCATATCTTTAAGAAATGGCTTTCTTCTTGCCACTCTTCCATAAAGGCCAGATTTGTGCAGTATACGACTGATTGTTGTCCTATGGACAGAGTCTCCCGCCTCAGCTGTAGATCTCCGCAGTTCATCCAGAGTGATCATGGGCCTCTTGGCTGCATCTCTGATCAGTCTTCTCCTTGTATGAGCTGAAAGTTTAGAGGGACGGCCGGGTCTTCGTAGATTTGTAGTGGTCTGATACTCCTTCCATTTCAATATTATCGCTTGCACAGTGCTCCTTGTGATGTTTAAAGCTTGGGAAATCTTTTTGTATCCAAATCCGGCTTTAAACTTCTCCACAACAGTATCTCGGACCTGCCTGGTGTGTTCCTTGTTCTTCATGATGCTCTCTGCGCTTTACACGAACCTCTGAGACTATCACAGAGCAGGTGCATTTATACGGAGACTTGATTACACACAGCTGGATTCTATTTATCATCATTAGTCATTTAGGTCAACATTGGATCATTCAGAGATCCTCACTGAACTTCTGGAGAGAGTTTGCTGCACTGAAAGTAAAGGGGCTGAATAATTTTGCACGCCCAATTTTTCAGTTTTTTATTTGTTAAAAAAGTTTGAAATATCCAATAAATTTCATTTCACTTCATGATTGTGTCCCACTTTTTGTTGATTCTTCACAAAAAATTACAGTTTTATATCTTTATGTTTGAAGCCTGAAATGTGGGAAAAGGTCGAAAAGTTCAAGGGGGCCGAATACTTTCGCAAGGCACTGTGTATATATATATATATATATATATATATATATATATATATATATATATATATATATATATATATATATATATATATATATATATATATACACACACACACACACACACACACACACACACACACACACACACACACACACACACACACACACACACATATATATATACAGTACAGGCCAAAAGTTTGGACACACCTTCTCATTCAATGCATTTCCTTTTTTATTTTCATGACTATTTACATTGTAGATTCTCACTGAAGGCATCAAAACTATGAATGAACACATGGAATTATTTACTTAACAAAAAAGTGTGAAATAACTGAAAACATTTCTTATATTTTAGATTCTTCAAAGTAGCCACCCTTTGCTTTTTTTATTACGGTAATAAGGGAAAAAATTTCACTAATTAACCCTGACAAAGCACACCTGTGAAGTGAAAACCATTTCAGTTGACTACCTCATGAAGCTCAATGAGAGAACACCAAGGGTTTGCAGAGTTATCAAAAAAAGCAAAGGGTGGCTACTTTGAAGAATCTAAAATATAAGACATGTTTTCAGTTATTTCACACTTTTCTGTTAAGTACATAATTCCATATGTGTTCATTAATAGTTTTGATGCCTTCAGTCAGAATCTACAATGTAAATAGTCATGAAAATAAAGAAACACATTGAATGAGAAGGTGTGTCCAAACTTTTGGCCTACTGTGTGTGTGTGTATATATATATATATATATATATATATATATATATATATATATATATACACACACACACACACACACACACACACACACACACACACACACACACACACAAAAAAACACGGTCAAAGGTTTGGGGTCACTTAGAAATTTCCACTCCATTACAGACAGAATACCAGCTGAGATCAGTTGCATTGTTTTTTTTTTAACCAGGGCAGCAGTTTCCAGATGACATTATGTGTTTACATAATTGTAAAAGGGTTCTCGACTGTTGTAGAAAGAAGTGGCTGATCTTTAACGCAATATCTACATTGCCCACTGTCAGCAACCATTCATCCAGTGTTCCAAAGGCAACTTCTGTTTACTAATCTGATATCATTTTAAAAGGCTAATGGAGAAAACATTGGAGAACCCTTATATAATACATGAGGTCTAATAAAAGTGTTGAATTGCATTGCCTTCCTCTTAAAACATTTGCAGTTTTATTTTTTTGTAGAATTTGGAACCTACATTGTATACATTCGTGTTATCTTGCTTACAGTCTTCTTCCCATCCTTCCGATGCTGATCAAAGTAACAGCGATAGACCATCAGCATGACTGTGTCTCACGTCACCCGTGTCATAGTCTCGCATTGCCAGACCTATCTCCACAGCGCTGTGGAGTTGGGTCTGTCTACACCACACATACATTCTAGGATAGAAGAAAAAAAACACTCTGGTTTTTTTGCATTTCTTTAAACCAATTACAATCGACAGCGACGGTGGCTCAGCTAAATAGTCTCAGGAAGGAACACCACATACAATATAAAATAAAGTTAACTGTTCACACAATACAGTAACCTGAGCTATTTAAATTAGCTTGTTACATGGTTAAACGTAATGAGCTCTTACCAGTGTATCGCCATGTGTACTTCGTCCACAGCTATCCCACCAATCGGTCCCGAAACGTCCCAGTTAGAGAGGAAACGCCGTAAACGTCTTTTCCCAACAATCATTCCCCGAAGAGAACCAAGCAGGCCTGGCTTGTTGCACGATCCAGATTGTCTTTAAAACTTGCCATTTTCAGCGTGTAACTTGCTACCTCGAAGTTTGTCCGTTTGTTTCCCGAAGCGAAGGGATTTTGAGAACGGCATCACACAGAGAGCGGAAGTCAACCCGTGTCACCACACTCAATACTAGCAGGCCAAAAAACTCTGCATGGATCCTTTTAAACCTGAGCAGAAAACTGATAATCCAGGGTAGAGCTTAGATCGGGCCCAAAAAATCAAGCCCAACCCCGTGCACGTTGTGTCCGACACATTAACTGGAATTATGAGCCCGAGCTCGATTTAAACCCAAATTTTTTTAGTACTGACGTTCTCAACTACAATTCCGAGTTGTTTGAACTACAGAAATCTGTTTAGAATTATCTTAATGAATAATGCAACAAGGACAAAGCATGTAAACTGCGCTGTTTGCTTATTCAGAATGATGGATCGCAAATGGATCCGAATGAAGAAACCTCCAGCCAAATAGTGTTGGTAACAGATAAAGGCAGCAACATAAGCCGCTTTCCAACCGGAGGGATTTTTGCAGTTCCTAGAACATAACGTTCCTAGAACCCTGTTTTTCTCCTGTTCCGACTGGACCAATTTGGGGATTATTAAGTTCCTGTAACTTTCAGCTCCTACTTCAGGGCAGGGTCTTTTCCCTTTTCCGCATAGTGGTGGTTAGATGGCTGTGTTATAATAACAAAAGGTCAGTTCCTATGGCCACTTAGCCAGTATGAATGCAAATGGCAAGAGTAGTTAATAGAACTTTTTAGAAGTGGACTATTCCTATAACTACGTTCCTGTATCTACTTGGTCGGAAAGATGCTATAATCAAAGCCCTGGAACCATATAGGATACTTTCTTGTCTCGATCACCTAACGCGCCAGATATAGGAGAGACCGTATCTGCTGCTAAAGGACTATCGGAAACAATCTGGCCTGGTTGCGCAACAGTGCTACAGATGGGGGGGAGCAGACGTGTATAGTCCAGGTGTGAGAAAGTAAAAATCCTGCCATGTTTTTGGATCTGCCTCTACATCTAGAACAGGTGTTTTCACTAACAAGCTCATCTACCTGGTAGAGGAGCTGGTTTAGTGATGGTTGGGACAGCTGCTGGACAAGATTTCTACTTTCTGGCACCTGGACTATACACCTCTGGGGGGGAGACACGATCTAGCACAGTTTACCTCACACTCAAGTCCGTGCAGGACATACTGTATACCCAGAGCTACGGGAGAAGCTGGAGAGGCTTTCTCTCCACCCAATTAGGCTAATAAAGTAATGATTAAAAAAAACACAAATGCTTGATGAAGGGTCAGGTCAAGTTCGGGCTCGGGCAGAGACTCTAAACTCTAATCCGGAGTAACCCCAAAGATGTCAGTGGGTGTCCTGGGCCTTTTATATACGTAGTCTAAATCCTCTGCTCATTCTCATTATCCTCCATTAGGGCAGGCAAGCCTTGCTGTGGTTGCTGGCCGTTTACGGGGAGCGAATCTCCAGCGCCCCCTACACCTTGGAGGTGTTCATTGACGGAGTGAGGAGCGAGGCCTCTCTGGGCGTCAAGATGGAGCTGCTGACGACCACCATGAGGCTGTTTTTGTGCCGGCCTGCTGAGACACAAGACATGCTTGGAAGACTGCTGCACTACTGCATAGGTGTGTGCGCGTGCGTTTGGCGTGCATGTGGAAGAGAAAAAGCGATGACATTGTTAACACCCTTGTGTTTTCCAGAGGAGGAGACGGACATGTGCGTGCGGGACCAGGCGCTTCTCTACTACCGCCTGTTGCATTGTGGGATAGACGAGACACGAAAGGTCCTCCAGGGTCGGAGGTCAGACCCTTCCCTGGGTGTTCTGATTGGCCGCCCCGCGGAGCCCATCAGCCAGTGGGCATCCAGCTTTAACACTCTGGAGCCCCTGAGGCAGGGCAGCGTGGAGACAGAGTCCGCCAGCAGAGGAAGCCCTGAACATGTGACCTTTGACCCCAAGCCTAACACTGACCTCTCAGACACACTGGACTGTAGCCAAACTGAGACGGTTCTTTCAGGTGAGTGAAGACGTTCAAATCTTTCTGTAGAGTATTTTAAACCGAGGCACGCCCTGCACCTTCACTACAGATTTCAGGTACTTGTACTTTACATGAGGCTTTCCTTTTGGTGCCACTTTCTACTTCTAATCGGCTACATTTCAGAGAGAAGTACAGTACGTTTTACTCCACTACATTACTCTGACAGCTTTATTTAGTTACTTTACAAATTAAGATTTTTGCACACAAAACACATGCAGTTTATAAAATACGATGTTTTATTATAAATTAAACTACCCAACAATATACAGACCGGCTGAAATGATTAGCCGATTAAACCCAGAACAGTTTAGATCGTTTCCAGTTTCTAAAATGTATGTTGTAATGTATGTAATGTAGGATTTTTCCGCATTGAGTACTTTTACCTTTAATACTTTAAGTACATTTTCCTGATGATACTAACATCCTTTTACATAAATAACATTTTCAGTGCAGGACTTTTACTTGTATTGATTATTTGTACAGTGTGGTATTAGCACTTTTACTTAAAGGTGCTGTAGGTAGGATTGGGAAGATCCAGGACTAAGCCAAAAAAATTTGAACATCGACAACTTCTCAGTCTCTCCCCCACTTTCTGCTAAAGCCCAAAACGGGCTCCTAAGCCCCTCCCCCCACAAGGGAGAATGAATGTGTGTGCATGAGCAGTGATTGACACGCAGTTAGACCATACCTGTCAAGTATCCCGTTTTGGCCGGGAAAGTCCCGTATTTTACCCTTCTTTCCCGCCGTCCTCCCGTATTAGTATTTTCCCGTAAATCTCCCGTATTTTAACCTGCGTTATTAAAAAATAATAACCCGGGTCCGAGCGGAGTAAAAAAAACATTCCCAATCTGAGCTCTGTCACTAGCCTTGCGATAACTGCCACCTGCAGTAGCCTACAGGTACTGTAGGTGGCAATTGTCGCGAGTTTAGTGTGTGAGGTCAGATGATGAGTGACAACGCAGGGGAAAAAATAAAATAAAAAACAGAGACGGATGATGGACGCTTCGACAGAGACGGTGCGCTGCCAAAACTTATGAAGGCTTTACTATGCATTCCCCATAGCAATGCAAGTTGAGAAAGGGTGTTTAGCATGGTATGAAAGATTGTTACAGAGAATAGGAAGACGTTAGACAACAGAACTGTTTACGCTCTACTCTCATGTAAACCACTCTGTAAACCACTCTGGCCCAGCCCACAAATACACTCCAAAACAGTCTTAAAGAATGCAAAGTCTGCAACAAATTTATACAATAACTCACTAAAAGAGTAAAGAAAAGTTATGTGAAATGAAAAGAAAAACTGTAAAAGAAAAGCAATATGAAATGAAAAGAATGTGTGGAATGAAAATAAAATGTAAAGACAAGCAACGTTATAAATTGTAAATGTTTTCAGCATTCTGCATCAAGTGGTGATTTTGGCTTTCTTGTACACCTGTCTTAAAATGTAAGGGATACTGGAGCTTGGTCGCGGTGGGCGCCGGAAAATTTCCCTTATTTTCAAATCCAAAACTTGACAGGTATGAGTTAGACACCCTCCCCTGGCCCTGATTGGTGCATCTGAACAGGGAGCGGTGGATTTTTGCAAATCGCACTACAGGCTGTAGGTGGAGCCAGAGGAGCCTGAATACTTCTCCCACCACTGCCGAGGCCCCCTCCCAGCTGGACGTGCCTGGAACAGGGGGCAACCTTACCAGATGCCCGAACCACATCAGCTGGCTTCTTTCGACGCAAAGGAGCAGCGGCTCTACTCCGAGCTCCTCACGGATCTCACCCTATCTCTAAGGGAGACGCCAGCCGCCCTCCTGAGGGAACCCATTTTAGCCGCTTGTACCCCCCGATCTCGTTCTTTTGTGCATGACCAAACACATTATACATGCACGTACAAGTATTTTCTAACATGTAAACGCATTATACATGTTAGAAAATACTCGTTGAAAAAGTGAAAAGACTGTAAACTGTGTACTGAACTGTGGAGTTAGACAGATAAACAGTTTTTCACCATTTCTGTGTCCAGGAACCTTTGGGCGGTCATCAAATTATGGTTCAATGACACACTGGAGTCATCTTTAACACAACCCCCCCCCCATACTAAATCAAAACTACGTTACTAGGAACGTTAGAGCGCATAGCGTCAGTGTTTTTTCGTTCACCCCCTCTGTGAGCGCTGCAGGTTAGCTCATTCCCCATTAGCTCTGTCAGTCTAATAAATACATGAACAAACAACTCTGTTAAAGGGACAATTCGACGAATTTCAACCTTATCTTTATCTATCTGAATGAGGGCTGTGCAGCCGTTTCCATTGTTCTGTGTCTCTGGGGCTCAGCCGACCACAGCTGTAAAATCTGCTCTACTTCCGTCCTCCAGTGATCCCCTCTGTTTTTAAAGATTCTTTTTTGGGGCATTTCCGCCTTTAATTATGACAGGACAGCTAGGTGAGAAAGGGGAGAGAGAGGGGGAAGACGTGCAGGAAAAAATCGTCACAGGTCGGACTCAAACCCTTGATCTCTGCGTCGAGGCATAAACCTCCACGTATATGTGCGTCTGCTCTACCAACTGAGCCAACCTGGCCACGTTATGGATATATATATATATATATATATATATATATATATATTTTTTTTTAAACAAAAATACAATTACAGATAAACCAAAAGTAAGAATTTATTGTAACGCCCTTACAAACATTTTCTGTCTCCTGGTCTGTTTTTTTCTACCTTTTTTCATCCAGCATGTCACTCAGCCACATTATCCTTTGTGACAAAACGTCTCATGTTTGGGCACTCAGGAAAGGGGCACGTGCAAAACTCACGTGCACGTCGGCCTAACCGAGAGGCGCTAGCATGTGCTGCAGTCACTGCAGTATAGGTGTGTGATGTTTCTGAGCACTTGTGGAGCAGCTGGTTTCTGGAATAATGTGGCCTCAACAATGATGCAAACATCCGTTTGCTAGATAAGCAAAACCAGTACATCTGTGGTTTGCATTTGAAGATAGGATAGAGACTGTGACTGACAAGTTGTTTTGCATAAAAAGCCTGCTTTACAAAAAGTAGAGCAGTGGGAACAGGAGGAGCAGGCTCTTCAGGTATCTCATGAAAATGTTGAAGTGCTCATGATTTAAAAAAATCATGAGCACTTAAAACTTGAAAAAAAAAAAAAATATATATAATTTTTTTTTTTGGGGGGCATTTTTAGGCCTTTATTTGACAGGACAGCTTAAGACAGGAAAGGGGAGGGAGAGGCGGAATGAGAAGCAGCAAAGAGCCACAGGTCAGAATTGAGCCCACGGCCGCTGTGTTAAGGACTGAGCCTTTATACATGGGGCGCATGCTCAACCTGGTGAGCTACACGATGCCCCTAAAATCTGTGTTTTGTAACTACACTAGCAGCACGGCTCTGGGGGTGGCACTGTTGATTGGCTGGTGGCAGTAGGGAAGAAAAACTCAGATCTTTTAACTAAATTACAAGTACCAAACCCACAGTGTGGTACTCCTCTGTTACAAGTTAAAGTCATAACTGCATTCAAAACTGTACTTCAATAAAAAGTACAAAAGTATGAGCATCAAAATATACTTGGCGTATCAAAAGTAAAAGCAGTCATTTTGCAGAATGTGCCTTTTCAGAATTTCTGCTTATTGCACTTATATTCACATTCTGTTTTTTTCACACCTGTATATGAACCTCCTGCCCACTGTCACACCAAATGTAGGATCAGTCAATCAGAGCTTGCATCCCCCATCATACACATATTATTATTATTATTATTATTATTATTATTATTATTATTATTATTATAAATTGTAGGAACTGACAGGGTTACATTAAACAGTTGTGGTATTTTGGTCCACTTGGACTGAGAAAATGTTTTTCCCCAAGGCTAATGTCCGTTTCTGGGAATGCAGTGCCATTTATAACCACAAATCTCTTCCTCTGGCACTCCTCCTAACTCCTTGTCCCCCTCCCACTTCAACCATATCCTCTCTGGCCACCATTTGGCTCCCTGCTGCCGCATTCTTATCCTCTCTTTCTTTTTTCCCCCTTCTTTCCTTTCCTCCCTCCCCTGCGTCTTCCCATTCCTCCTCTCTTCTTCCTTCCTTGTCTTCTCCAGGCTCAGACAGCGGGTGCACAGACTCCTCTGCTGACGTCTTGGCTTCGAGCGTCGCCGCCCCCCTCAGTTTGTCCCTGTCGCCGACTCTCAGCCCGGAGGAGTTTGAGCGTCTTTGGCTGCAGCGACAGCCTTTGCATGCTGAGCAAGGTGATTTAAATGGAAGGGGATTGTCTCCTGCCGAAATCTTCCCCCTCATGGGTTAGGAATAGTGGTTGACAGGAGCAAAACGGGCCTTCCGTTAAAACTGTAACACCGGTGTGAGATCTGTACTAAAGTACAAATTTGATGCACATTTACTTTTTTTATTTTATCTTTTCTGTTAATGCCAGTCTATACTTCTACTTGATTTTGTCTGACTTGAAATCCGTTTCTCTGACTTTGCTCCTTGCTTTGTTGCGGCTAGGTGCTGACAAACTGGAAGAAAAGGAGGATTATATGTGCTCGGAAGAACGCATCCAATGCCCTGCGATACCTCACTGTTCACCACAAAGCCTTCAGGCTGCGATGCAGCTGGTCAACATCCAGACACTGGCCTTCACGCCACCGCACACGCTTCCCTGGAGAGTCTACCTGTACACACACACCCAGCATGCACACTGTGGCGACACACCCCGCAGCACGCTCATAGTCGGGGAGCTGCTGTACACTGGAGAGGCTGATCAGAGGGTAGGAGTAGTAAACAAAGGCGTGGATGATGGAGACGTGGTGGAGGGCAGGGAAGAGGAGCAGGTGAAACAGGGAGAGGAGGCCACAGCTGATGGGCTGAGCGGGACAGAGTCGGTGAGGAAACATGGAGAGAAGATAATAAAAGTGACTCTGAAGCAGCAACCAAGAGATGACAAAGCTCTCAAGGGGTTTCTCTCCATCCTTACGACTGTACTGCACACATTGGCCTCAGAGAGGAATTAAATATGCATCACACACACACACACACACACACACATCAATGTACTTACTGTGTTTCTTTAAGAAGATGCCCACTGAGCACACTTGTTCCCTAACCGTAACTGTAAATTAGCACCTAGCAATGGCAAAAATGCCCTCACTTTGCAAAGGCTTCTCACTCTGAATTGTCAGGTTTAAATTGGACTTCAGGACTTCAAAACCGCTTTTCGCTTTTCACCTTGCACATTTTAAGTATCGGCTGAAATAAATGACGCAAGAGTGGAGTCTTTACTGGAGTAAAACATGATTTATCAAGACCACATTCAGTTGGTTAACTTCAGCTGAGGGCCATTAATCTCTAAAGTTGGCTGTTTTCTCACAATCATAGTAAGTGGATTACAGAATAGTTTGGGTCAGGTAAGCGTTGGGCCTGATGGGGGTCACTCACTGAAGCAAAGCCAACTTCTCTTGTTTCCTCTTGGGACTGAAATAGAATAATGTTTACAGACAAACATGCCCTGATGGAAGTAACCACCTTACAGCATTCACAGGACATAGAGCTGAACAAGGGCCCTGAAACTTATTGGTGTTTTTTTTTTCATTTTTTACAACAGTGTGCTAATTGTCAGAGGCTCCCACATGTCTAGCCTTACCCCTTGAATGTATTTGACAGATTTTTGTGTAGAGGCTGTCATGATAATAGCAGGCTGAAGGTAAATGCAAATACAAACTCATGAAGTGACTTAAAATAATAAAACATTTGGATTCCTCCTGCATCGTTATGAGTGTGTGTCTGTTTTAATAAGTCATAGGTCCGTTGTTATAGGCCAGCGAGTTCCTTTGCTAAATGCAATGACTAGGTTGGTTTCTCACAGGCGGTTGGAAACCATTCAACAGTGACGACACACCTGGTTCGTTTAAAAAGCCACGACCACCTGGTGGCGTGTATTATTCACGCCCATTCGGCGTGCGGACTTGTGGAAGATCGAGCAGGATTTAATACGGAGAGGATGTGGCAACGCTAGTCGTGGTACGGTCAGCGTCATCATTTCCTTTCCGGGGATGCCTTTTTCCTATACTGTATATAGTGCCTTATAGCCTATACTGTAAGTACAATTCAAGGAGCATAACCCGCTGACTGTCACGGCCAGACGCCGTGCTGAAGCGAACTGGCTGAGGGAGGTGAGTGTGCTGGCCATAAGTTTCTATTCCAACAGTAATTATGACGTACGATACATTTAGCTAACTTAGTTTTTTATTTGGTTACTTTTTGGCGGAGGCGTTACGTTACCTACGTCCTATCGGTAGCTGTCCATGTAGCTAGTAATTTAAAATTCTAGGCTACTCCGTTATTAACGTTAGTCTGTTTCATACTATCGCTAGTAGCCAGGCTGCTTTTGGTATCGCTAAACGGTAGCGTTAAACGAAACGTTAACTAGTAATAACTAACGGTAACTGTTAGTTTGGTTCGCATTTAACAAACGACGGTTAATCACGTTAAGTCGGCTGTCGGAACCGTGCTTCAATTTGAACAAAACCACTAACGTTAGATAACTTGAGTATTATTACCTAACGTTAACGGTAATAATAATTATAATAAACATTGTTAATAGCCTATAGATACTGGTTCTCCGTAATAACCAACAACTAGTTGATAACTTTGTGTAACGTTATCCTTCACGACATTGGCTAAGTTAACGTTATAGTATTATTAAAACAGTCGGTGGTTATCTCTCGCTTAAAGACGTCACTATTGGACTAGCTACAGGTTTCTTGTGGCAACGTTAACGTTAGCTTTAGTGTGGATATATATACTGTATGTGTTGCTGTATAAAACTCGCCTGGGCTGTAGCCTAACCTTCAACAGACAGACACGCGGTTAACAGTAATTATTGTTGTCAGCAATGACTCCTCAGTATACTTGTTGACAAAACAAAGACGGTGTACTTTGAAAATCTTATTAAGCCTGTCCTGATCCGCTACACCCGAGGAGGAATAGTTTGACGAACTATCTATCTATCTATCTATCTAAACTAGGGCTCATCTTATCTGGTGTAAGCCGACTGTTTGGTTTAGTAAAGGGAAGCTGTCGATAGGTGGTGCTGCCACACCCTCCGCACCCCTTACTTCCAACATTTAGCTAAATAAATATAGATCAAAGCGACCCTCCATTCACTTCCTTTTGTTCACTGTTTAGTGTTTACACAGTAGGCCTACTTCCCCTTTTTAAATTCACTGTAAACGCCCTACCTCTTGTCTGTTTTAAGATTATTTTTGGCAACCGAGCCATATAATCCCAGGGAAGCTAGAGAAGAAAGAAAGAAAACACGCATAGTTGGCCACTTAAAGTAGTAATACTATTTTAGTAAGTTGCCTCTGACAGATGATATCTAATATTGAGTTTAAAAATAAATAAAAAACTCAACCGTATGATGGGATTACATTTATTTTACATTTTTAAATCTACTCTAATGGGACAAGGGCAGGCAAGCTGATTGTATTTGATAAATTAAAATACAGTACACAAATGTCAACTCTGTTTGACCTTACTGTATCTACAGTATCTGATACATAATGGGAGTATGAGCGTGTAAAAATATTAGGCCCCTTAGGCAGCACAGAGAGCCGCTTGTTTGAATACCAAATTAGGCCCTTCACCACTAAGCTTTCAACATCAGATTTTCACTGTAAGATAAGAAAATGTCACAGTACATGGTATTACACAATTATTATTCTTGTCAGTATTTTCAGTTACAATGACCCTTTTTTTTTTTTTTTTTTTTTTTTTTTTAAAGGAATGAAATCAAAATATTTATTTTCGGTGAAAACTTGCTTTATTATAATTTGAAACTTGAAATCATTTTTTTTATGGGAATATGTGTAAGAAGTCTCCATTCTGTTCATCTCTTGTTTGAACAAAAGTATTAGGAGAGAAAGCAGCAGGTTCTTTAGAACAGCATAAATGGGAGGGAAAAAAGTTCAGGACCTTGACTGCTCCTGTATGTGCCTTAACTTAGCACACACATTAATGTCACACATTAATGGGGTGCATTTATTTTCAGTATCTTAGATAAGCAAATTAATGTACATGGTATGATAAGCGTCAATTTTCACACCATGGTATAAACTGGTATACTGCTGCAACTAGTTGCTGGGTATCAATACTCGATACCAAGTACTATGGAAAATTCTCCAGTCAAACGATACCTGCATTCAATCTTTTTTTTAAAGATTATTTTTTGGGGCTTTTCCCTTTTATTACATAGAGACAGTGGATAGGCATGAAAGGGGGCGAGAGATGGGGGATGACTCGCAGCAAAGTGCCACAAGTCGGATTTGAACCCTGCAGGACTCAGCCTACATGGGGCAAACGCTCTTACTGGGTGAGCTAGAGGTTGCCCCCCCCATTCAATTCTTTTTGTACCAAAATCTAGAAGAAAAAAAAAAATTGCTATTTGTTGCCCCCCTCCCCCCCAATCACTGTAAATGTTCTTCAATTAAATGTGATGTGTGATTGGCCCACTGCTACACAGCTACAACCCTTACAGTCTGTGCAGGGCTGCTTGATTATGGAAACATTCATTATCACAATTATCTTTGGTCAACATTGAAATCCCGATTTATTTAACACGATTAGTCATTGACTTTTGGAAAGATGTTGCATGTATTGAACTTAAAAAAAAAACCTGTCAAAGCAGCCTTGAAAACACAGTGAAGTTTGCCTTAATACGTTTCTTGTTGAAGACAAAATTAGAGTTTACTTGCCAACTGTCATGTGCAAAATAATCGTTTTTGTGGTTGTTAGGAGCCGAACCTGAAATTGCGATCAAAATGTGATTAATTGCACAGCCCGAGTCTGTGGTGTGGTGAAGTGGAGCATGGCGTATTTGGCAGTTCAGCGTGCTGAGATGCTTCCATTAACATAATGGCTACCGAAGTAGAAGTAGAAAAAAAGGTATCGAGCGAAGTACTCTATTGGTATCAGTACCCCTGTTATTGGTAGTGGTATTGATTTTTTTTAATTTTTTTTTTATAAATGATACCCAGCTCACCCTAGCTGCAACCCTTCTCAACACACAATCCACAAACTTGTTGCTGAACTTGTCTGAGCATTCTGAAACATTCATTAACTATTTGCTGAATTATTTACTGTTGTGCTGACTGAGTTACACAACAGCATAATGGAGGGTGTGTGTGTGTGTGTGTGTGTGTGTGTGTGTGTGTGTGTTAGGAAATGCGACGTCATTCAAAGAAGAATGTTGTTTTGGCAGTGCTGCTTATCATCGGAGGATTATATTTCATTAGCCATTCGAACTTCCTTATTGCTGTGAGTACACACACACACACACACACACACCTTGATGTAAAGCTTTGTTTGCTGATTTTATTTGTCCCTCCTCTTATCTTTACCTGTTTTACACCATAAGCCAGAGGAACATTAAAGGGGTGATAGAATGCAAAACCGATTTTACCCTGTCATAGTTGAATAACGACAGTTTGGTGGGTAAATAGGCCATACATAGAAGCTCAAAATCCCACTGACACCCCTTTACTATGAAAATCTCATATTTTGAAACTGCCTCTGAAAACGGGCGAATCCCAACAAAGCTGAGTTGCTTGCGCAAGCATCTCAAAATCCGGAACCTTAAGAGAACAGTCACGCCCCAACATTTACATAGGCTACACAACTGACCTGAGATCAGGTAGTCTTCTGAATCTAGCTAGGTCACGCAGATCTCTGCTATTCCATTACAAAATTCACTTCTGAAACTTTTTTATGCGAGAAATCAACCATATAAAGCTCAAATAAGGGCCGCTTTACGAAAATGGATGGCTAATTGCAAATTTTCTCCGACTGTGTGTCGGAGTTTAGTGCCGGTGTTGGTGCTGCCTGGGTTGCTACATCGCCGCCCTGACCGCAGTGTCAGCGAGCTTGTTACGCCCGCAATCTTTTACCGCAGCCCGCAGGTTCCAGTTAATCTTATAATGGGTATGTGTGTTGAGTTATTTAAACAATCGGGGAAATAAACGCCTCTTGTCCGCGAGTCTCATTGATAGAGCCGCGGTGAGATGGAGTCCATCAATGAGAGCTAGCTAGCCTCGTCCTAACTCTGACATTCACAAAAATACATTCAATTGAAATCCGAAATCGGACAAGTGTTAGCTAAGCTTTGTAAGACCTTGAGGAACCTGTAATATTCATGCCGTGACGAAATTCAAACTGTAAATATACTTTAGTTATGCGAAAGTGAGCAAGCTGCGGTATTTCCCCATTGTAATGAATGGGACATATAGCAAGCAGCTGTTCGTCCTACAAAGACTCCTCGCGTTCATAAAAATGCCTTAAAATCAAATCGGACACAACGGTTAGCTTTATAAGACATTGGGGAATGTGTTGTATAAGTGGCGTGACGAAATTCAAACAGTAAATATAATTTAGTTATGGCGAAAGTGTAGCTAGCTAGCTGCGGTATTTCCCCATTGTAATGAATGGAACATATAGCAAGCAGCTGCTTGTCCTACAAAGACGCCTCGCGTTCATAAAAATGCCTTAAAATCAAATCGGACACAACGGTTAGCTTTATAAGACATTGGGGAATGATGTTGTATAAGTGGTGTGACGAAATTCAAACAGTAAATATAATTTAGTTATGACGACAATGTAGCTAGCTAGCTGCGGTATTTCCCCATTGTAATGAATGGGACATATAGCAAGCAGCTGCTTGTCCTACAAAGGCGTACCGCGTTCATAAAAATGCCTTAAAATCAAATCGGACACAGCGGTTAGCTTTATAAGACATTGGGACATTCAAAACCGTAAATGTATTATTTATAGATATAGTTATGCCGGCAGCTGGCCGGCGAGCCCGTTATGCAGTATCCACAAAGGGTGGCTTTGCCCTGGGTATGGAGCCCAGCAGGTGTCGCTTTCTCGTCAGACTGTGTGGAGCTTCTAAAGTCCGACGATCTTACCAAATTTGCAATTAGCCATCAATTTTTTATAACGCCGCCCATATTTGAGCTTTATATAGTTGATTTCTCGCTTAAAAAGTCTCAGAAGTGAATTTGGTAATGAAACATTGCAGTGTCTGGAATATGAGATTCTCCGCTTCTCTAATGTATGTGTATTGGGGTTCGCTCAACCAATCAGCGGCCCATCTCTAATGTCTGCGTGTGGCCGCAGTCGCTCAACCAATCACCGCGCAGCTCATCTAAATATTCATGACCATACCATATTTGGAAGAAAAGCTCTTGTTACAAATAGGGCCAAAACACAGGGATGCATAAGGGCCCATAAAATATCAACCAGGCCATTTTCTGCCCAACCAATGTTACATACCCCATTAGGAGACCATAAGGAACAGTGTGAAATACCCTATATAATCATTCTATCACCCCTTTAACAAAAAATCTGACATACGTTCTTTGTTGAGGAGCACTAATCGGTTTTATTATTTCCACAAATATAAACAAAAATGTCCTCCTCCTTTTTAAACACTTCATCTGGAAATAAGTAGAATCTTGGAAGAGTGACCAACTCCTATCAATGTTGTGCTGGTTGAAGGGACCTTATGCCTGCTTAAAACAATCTTAACTGGCATTTTAAAGGGGAACTATGCAGTTTTTTTTGTTCGCTTAATTTACCTTAACTGAACAGCTTCGGAGTCATTGGAATTGTTATATGACTTTTTTCGAGTAGAATAGTGGTTGTCTCGCTCCCACCTAGCACCTGTGAGTGGAAAAACCACCCTTGCAACTTTTCGGCCGGCCTCAGCGTCAGGAAGTATCGCGTGATATCAGGTCTCGCGATGTAACAAATTGGTTCACGGCACTGCACACATACGCCCATTCAGGAACCGGCTAACAAGGTAGCGATCGGTAGCGATGGAGTTTTTCACATTATCGTCATGGATGAGCCGGCAAAAAAGAAGCAGAAAGCTAGGGAAGCATTGTCGGAGGAACGGAGAATGAGGAAACGACAGACTGACCGAGTGAGGAGTCAGACACAAGTAAACCTAGGAGCTGCCAAACATCTATTCCGAAGCTGTAGGGGGAGCTCTATAGAGAAACCTGCGAGAAAACAGCGAAGAAATGGCCAAAACTGCATAGCGCCTGCGCCCCTTTAAACCAGGCTAACACAAACTGAAACTGCTTTCACAAAAAAAACATTTTCTCTACAAAGCACAAAGGTTTCACTTTGTTTAAACATGTGCATGAAAAACTGTATGAAACTGTCATTTTTGATACCATTTTATGTACGCATATTCTAATCAAACAATCAATGTAATTGTCTTTGCAGGGCCCATCAAGGCCACAGGAACCAATTCCAAATGAGTTAACTTGGCAAACGGAGAGGTTGGTTAGTAAGGAGTCCTGGGTGGAACAGGGAGATTACCTGCCTCTCAATGTGTCCTATCAGCTGCTTGCTGGAGCACCATCCACTCAGCAGAGTGAGTGACACACATTGTCTGTCCCTTTTTTGTTATATAAGGGTGAAAGTTGAATAATGTGTACATCGGCATTTGGTCCTTGTTATCTGAACTGGTGGGGTGCCACCCTAGCTTAGGGGTTAAGACACACAAGATGTTGTTATCGGAGTGTGTATGCTTTGTTGCTTGCCAAGGTGAGTCAGCTGAGGAACATTGTTGCTAGCCAGCATGCTGTTAGCTGATTATGGTGATAGCCGGCGATGTTGCAGTGAATAGGACTTGCTGTATTGAGTATGTGGGTGAAGTTAAAGAGGGGAGTAGTTCTGGGACGCGCGGCCTTCTCATTCATTTGAGAATGGACCTTTTTCACAGCAGACATTTTTTGACTTGTCATAGTAGGAGAAGCACAGCTGAAATTGATAACCTTAACGATGGCTAAGTTCCATCAAGTGTCCCAGTAAGCTATTTCAGTGAGTCAGCATGCACAGTACCAGGACCTCTCCTAAGAGGAATGCAGCCATCATTAATGGTTTTGAATACACCTGTGCTTTTCCTACTATGACATGTCAACACGTCTGCTGTGAAAAAGGTCTATAGCTCAAGTTCTGCTGAAATGCGATGTCATCTGGCAGAGCGCTGTTGATTTAACATAGGGCTGGTTTTTGTTTGAATAAGGAAATGTAGATATAAGGCCAGCCTGAGTAAGTAGTTGAGTATCTACTCTTTAGGGCCGCTCCCTCTTAGTCGATTAGTCAACTAATTGGTCGTTTTGGTCTTAGTCAACTTAGATTTCTTTAGTCGATTAGTCATGTTTTTTATGCTTTTTTTTTTCATGCTGAATGACTTATTTCCAAGAAACGTACGAGCACATCTCTGGTAAACACACGAATTAAAGTGGTGCTTTTGCATGACTCTTTGCGGAGAAACTCAGATTTACAGATCTGTCGATTAAATCAACTAATCGATTAGTCGATACAATTGAATGAGCGTTAGTCGACTAAGAATTTCTTCAATCGAGCACAGCCCTACTACTCTTTGCTTGGCTGAGAGTAGGATCCAAGGACAGCTTGAAGGCATATTAGGTAAGGGTTAGAGAATGGTGTCACCTGTCAGAGGGCCCAATAGATTTATGACTCATACCCACTACAGGGCCTAAAATAGATCAGATTATAACTTCAAGAATCTGGTCTCAGTTTAGACTTGCTTTTTGGACTCCACAGCCCTCTCCAAAATACTCTTTCTCCCTCCCTAGCTCTG
Source organism: Perca fluviatilis (assembly GCF_010015445.1). Taxonomy (NCBI): domain Eukaryota; kingdom Metazoa; phylum Chordata; class Actinopteri; order Perciformes; family Percidae; genus Perca; species Perca fluviatilis. The sequence goes on from NC_053116.1 coordinate 35,158,519, forward strand.
ATATGGCCTTCTCCTTTATGGCAGAGGTCGGGCCTATGTTAAACTGAGTGTTCTTTACACTAATAATGCCTTCTGCAGCTTTAGTGAACTTTTGTGAAAAATGTAACCTACAAAAATCCCATCTATTGCCATACTTCCAGGTGCGTAACTTTGCTGAACTTAAAAAAACAGTTCTTCCCCAATGCCCTTCCTAATTCAGTTATTGACATTGCAGACATTTCCACGAATCAGAAAGGCCTCATCTCAAAAATGCACTCCTTACTTTCCCAATTTACATAACGGACTTTTGCTAAAATGAAAAGCGATTGGGAAAGCGAACTCGGCAAAGTCATAGATGGGGACTTATGGAGAAAGATGCATTCGTCAGAGTAAATGATAGCACTTCTTGCTCCAGGCTCAATCGGATACAATTTCAGGTTGTACATCTCATCTCTTACAAACTCCAAACTTTCCAATATATATCCCAATGTCACTGATAACTTTAGTAGGTGCCACATGTCACCAGACCTGAAGAGCCCGTCATGTATTTTTTTAATCCTCCGTGTCCTCCTTGCACCTGCGTTGACGAGGGGTGGGTACGCGTGCACGATCGCGGAACGCTAGTATCATGTGGACGCGCCGACAGTGTTGTTGTCATTACTTAGAATTCCTCATGGGGGTGACAGAAACTACGCACTATAGCTTTAAGGTCAGAACCTGTTTTAACATTAGTGCTGGGCTTCCATAGGAATGGTCATCTAACAGATTTATGTTGTTGAATGACATTTCTACTTTTCTGTCCCGACGTGTTTCAGGGTATTTAACAGTTGGGTTATCCTCGGTGAAGAGGAAGAAGGGCACCTATCTAATCCCCACCTTGAAGTCCCTCTTCTCCCAGTCCTCTCCTGAAGAGCGCTCCTCCATGGTGGTGGTAGTGCTGCTGGCAGATTTCGATGTCAGCTGGAGAGTCACTACCGCGAGGGAGATCAAAACTGCATTTGCCTCGGAGCTGGAACAGGGCCAGCTGGTGGTCCTCCACGTTCCTCAGGATGTTTACCCTCCTCTTACAGGTGTAGTGCACGCAGGCTTACCGGGGATTTCCACTGGATGCGTAACCGCTGCGGACCGGCTCCGCTGCGTGCTCCGCCGTCCGTCAATACCCACCGGGTCCGGATTTGTGTTGCGGAACGGCTGCGGCCGTAACTGACAGCTGTAGTCACGAGGACCCAAAAGTTCTCGCGAATTCAGGTAGAATAGAACCACCAAACCAACACCAGTTAGTTTCCATCCAGAGGAGTAGAGGGGAAACGACTCTGAGCTGTGTTTTCAAGGTGTAGTGCAGGGAAATATGATCCGCCGTGAGCACGGTGTATTTTATTTTGAAAATTAACCGGATATTTATTTTGTTTCTGTGCTCGACTTCCTGTCCCGCACTACCTGCCGTGTGCTGAATTGCTGCGGAGCTCTCCGTCGTCCGTCAAAAATAGAAGCTCTGCATATCTGCTCCGGAGGGCTGCGGACTGACGGAACTGGGACGGAGTCGGGACGCAGACGTTTCTCAGTCTGTGGAAATACACACACTGACTTTAATGGAAACCTGATGACTCCGGAGACGTTCCGGAGACGTTCTGCAGACGTTCCGCATCCAGTGGAAATTGCCGGTTATGCTAGGGTTGGGTATCGTTTGGGTGTTTTTACGATAAAGGTGCTGAAACGAGACTTTTAAAACGGAGCTGGTGCCTAAACTGTGTCTGAACCGATACCGCAATGAGGCACCGTGGTCCGCGTTGTCATTCGGTCCGATTAGATATCGGCCGTTTAGGAACCGGTGCCAAACCCAACCCTAGCTTCAACTAGATTGCAAATTCATTCACGTCCACAACGTGAGCTTTTTGTCGATGCCGTGATACTGATACGCGTCTCTCTGGCTCCCCTGCAGGTCTAAAGAGGAACTACAACGATGCTCCAGAAAGGGTGTCGTTCCGCTCCAAGCAGAACCTGGACTACTCCTTCCTGACCCACTACAGTGCCAGCCTCGGTCGATACTACCTCCAGCTGGAGGACGACGTCTCCTCCGCAAAGAATTTCCTTTCCACCATCAGGAGGCGCGTTGAGGAGCAAGAGGCGAAGAAGACCACCTGGGCAATGCTGGAGTTCTCGGCCCTCGGCTATATTGGCAAACTCTACAAATCCGCTCATCTTCCTCTCCTGGCCCGCTTTCTCTTCCTCTTCTACCAGGAAATGCCCTGCGACTGGTTGATGACGCGCTTCCGAGAGCTGATGACTCAGAAGGAGACGATCCTCTTCAAACCCTCGCTGTTCCAACACATGGGGACTTTCTCCTCGTTCCAAGGGACGTACAACAAGCTGAAGGACAAGGACTTTGAGGAGGGGTTGTATACCAATCCTCTAGCTGAGGTTTATTCGGATATGTCGACCTACAAGAAACAATTCCCCAAACTGGCCTGGGAACCTGGCGAGGGATTTTTCTGGGGGCGCTCCCCGGAGAAAGGAAATCACCTGACTGTGGTGTTCGCAGAGCCGACCGTGGTGACGGGGGTGTATGTAGAAACCGGGTCAGGGGGCAAAGACCTCCTAGAGTCGGCTCAGGTGGAGCTCGGCCACGACGTGATTACCACCGAGAAAGAGGAGAAGAGTTGTAAAGAGTTCCAGTCAGCGGGGACGTTGGAGAACGGGAAGTTTGAGATGCAGGACATGGACAAGCGGTACGGCTCCGCCTCTTCCTGTCTCAGGATCCAAGTCACAGCTGCACAGAAGGATTGGGTAATCATCAAGAAAATCAGGATCTCAACAAAGCTGAGTACACCTTCACGCCAAGCCTAGGAGTGAAATCTTTCTTCCTGCTGCCGATGAATAATTAGTCTTATTTTTTTATAGGGCATTTTTGGGCATTTTTAGGCCTTTATTTTCACAGGACAGAGGAAGACATAAATGGGGAGAGAGAGGGGGAATGACATCTGTTGGCTCTACCTACTGAGCTAACCCAGCCACGAATAATTGGTCTTCATTCGATCTGCAGGACGTTGTATGCAGGCTGAACATGTGACTTTAGTGCCTTGTTTAACCGTTTAATTGACAACACAACAATCCAGGTCTTAGCGACACTGTGTGGAGCTACTGTCGATGAAAATGTCCGATTTAAGCTTTGTGATAACTTGTGTCTTTTCAACATGAGGGGATTTGCGATGATACAAGTTGAATTCATCTATAGGCAAGCAGCTCCAGGGGGCCAGATGTATGAACGACATGTACGCACAAAACCACGCACATGCCTTTTCCCACACATATTTATAAAGGGAAAAATATGTGTAACTCCCTTGTACCATACCACCATGCGAGAGCAAGCCAAGTGGGATATGTTGAAGTGGAAATGAAAAATAAGGTGAGACATAGAATGTAAAAAAAAAAAAAAAACAGTTTGCTTTCAGCAACACTCACTTTAATTTGTGTGACATTTTATTTTTCCTTTTTGTTTTTTTTAAATGATATAATTTATCGTGAGACATTCTGTAAACTGTTATTAACTAAATAATTGTTAGCTGATTTCTTGCTAATTATGGGCCTTTTGATGAGAATTGAGACATCACTGCTGCTGATAGTTTACAGGTGATGAATAGTGACACTGTGGGTGCTATGAGTAGCCGCAGCCGTGCATAATGGTTGTGCGTAAGGATGGCTGCTCCGGCTTCGTGGGAAGAAGCTATAAGATGAGAACTAGTATTTTGCGATCGATCTGGTTTCCTGGCTCGCGCTTTAGGCTTCCAAGGGCTTCAAGGATCCGGCTTTAGCGCGCCAGACCCAGAGAAACCATGCAATTCCTATCAGTCTTCAGGTTTTGGGAACTCTTGGGTTCCTTGCAACGGGGACGTTTCAGAGGGAGCTGGCGGACAGGCCTGGAATATCTCCGTCAACATTAAGCCGTGTCCCGTCCATCCTGTGTGTTACGGCCAGGGCTGCGCTGCTCTTCTCCCGTCCTAACAAGCTGCAGAACCACTCCCTGGGATCGGTGCCTTCGCTGGAGGATTCCCCTGTCCGGATTGGTCGGGCGTTTTCAGACTGGCTCTAATCGTTTTTTTTTTTTTGACTGACGACACCAGTCCAGTCCACCAAATCCAGCGGCTGTCTTGTCCAATCACGGAGATTTGAAATGACATCTGGGACTCCCAACCGGGACCGCTGTGATTTTTTTCATTGAACAGTTCACCACTGTGCTTCTTAGAGACGTTGTTAGATGGGATGGTGTGTACTTGAACCTTGTGTTTTCTCTTGAAATGTTGAACTAGTTTTGTGGTTTTGGGACTGAGCAGGGATTAGTTTGTTTTTGTGTGTTTGCATTTTCCTTTTTTTATTTTATTTTTTTTATTTATTTTTTTTGTTCTTAAATCAACAGTCGTTGCTCCTTTTTATTAATATATACTGTAGATGGGCAGGTATTTGTTTGTCTTGTATTTTCTTTGGCTTGTTCACCAGCTTAACAACTGTGAATTTAACTCCGTAGTGTTTGGTTTGTTTACTGGTTGAGCGCCATCCCCTGCTGTTTTCCTTATGTGCCAACTTCAGTGGCTTGATCTGCGATGTTGTACTGGTTTTCTATTTTGTCGCTTGTTTTCTGTGGTCCTTGGACAATAAATGGCCATCTACACCTGGTTACACCAGCTTATGTTCTTGCTTTATCCCAAGCTTAAATGTTATATATTTATAAACATTTAAGAAAATGCATTATGGATCAGTCTGACTGTTTTTTGTTGTTGTCTTAGATTCAGATTCTGCTTTTTAATTGCGTGATTTTTCTATTCTAGTTATTTAATGAGCATTGTTGAGGCCTGAGATTTTTAGTGCCAATGAATACTTCTGTAATTGTTGTGGCACATGACATAAAACCTTGAACACACCTACTAGAGGCGGTTATTTGCATTGTCCATTGTTTTTAAATGTTGACTTGAAGAGGAGTGAGTAAGCGAACTCACTGGAACTCGTGGTTTTACAACATGTGAGTCATAAGTCATTGAGTCAGGGCCATTCTGTGTTCCCAAGGATTACGCTGCTCAAAGTATGGAAAACCGGGTTAGACTGTAGGACGAGATGTCCCTAATCAGAACACGCCCGTTACTACGACCACACCTAGAGCTTTGCAGTGTTCAGGACTTTGTTCATGCCCCATCTTTGATGGTAAACTTGCAGAATGTGCACTTTTAGGTAATTTATGTTGATGTCAAAGTCAGAGGTGGAAAGAGTACAAAAATATTCTACTTAAGGATTACTTTGAACTTTTACTTAAGTACAAGTATTATAGTATAAAAATCTAGTAAAAGTTAGTTACTTTTTAACAGTGAGTGGAGATATACTTTTTTATATTTATACCTATTTAAATATCTTATTTATACTAATTTTATGAAATCAGTTGTTTGCAATTTGTTAAGGGCACAGAGCCAAAAGCGACAAACCTTTAAAAAAAGCAACAACAAACATTTTTGATGAGTTAACTGACAGATAATTTGCCAAAAACGTTATTTCCTTCTTTCTTTTTTTAACTCCGTAACAGATTTGATTTCAAATCTAGCAAAGTACAATACTTCAAACAAAACCTACTTAAGTAAAAGTGAAATTACAGATTTTAATAAACTACTCGTAAAAGTACACAAAAAAACTACTCCATTACAGTAACGAGAGTAATTGTAATTTGTTACTTTCCACCTCTGGTTATAGCCTGTGTGTTCTTGGAGAAGAGACCCAACATTGGATTTTCCCAGTTTTAATCAATGTGTTCTCCTTTTATTCCTGCCAGATAGTGTAAAGGTTCAGATTTGTTTCTTTTTTATACATACGGGCCGTCATGTATATAAGTATACTCCAATAAAAATTGGTTCTGATGCTGCAAAAATGTTGCTAAACCTGTCCCAGCATACTGTATGAGATGGCGCCAGACCACACCACTGACAAATGCATGATATCTACAGTTAACCCCTGCTTCCACTGAAGAGAGAACCATTGTTTAATCTTTTACATTGTTTAATATGACTGAAACTCTTATGGTTACTCTGGTAAGCTGATATTGTAGAGGGATAATACAAATATCATATAGAAAGTGTAACCATAAAACACATAGAAGCCACACACAAAGAGGAGGGAGAATACAAATAACTTTTGGAGAAAAAAAAGGTGATGACCATGTTCGTCATGATTTGTGAGTAACAACCAGCCACGTTAAAATAAGTCAAAACTAGGACAGTTGACAGGCATTTAATTTTGTGGGTATTTTTTTTTTTTTTCATCCACCACAAATGAAATGAAGAAGTTCACTGCTCTTGCTGTTCATCTTTGTGCCCATGCTCAGAGGAGGTCGGCCCTTCTTGGCTGGCTGCTTCTGCTGATACATTGCTGGCTGGTCTCACCTTGCCAGTGTCGGGCCTGCTGTCGAGTACTGGCCCAGCTGCAGGACAAAGGGCAGCACTGTCCTGCTGTACATCCTCATTGTTCTGGAAGTAATGATACGATGAGATAAACCTTTATTGATCCCCAGAGGGAAAAATGCAGGTGTTGGCAGCAGCACAAGGCTATAAATACGTACAGATATAGGGAAGTAAAAAAGAAGCAGTCTATACAATACAACTAGTATACGAAGAGAAGGGGAAATAGAAATAATACAAGAGAAATTATAGACTAAATTAAACTTTCTAAAAAAAACTTGAAAAGAAAATCTAGGTCTGCTCAAACATTACACCTTAACTTTGATGACTGCCTGCTATGAAATAGCCACCCTGTGGGAATCAGTATTGGGCTTTTGAAATAGATATTGTGAAAAGTAAAAAAATATATATATATTAATTAATTAAAAGATATTACAGGACCAAAATGTATGTTTATGTGTGTTGCCTCCTGTTAGAAGCTTACCTGCTGGCCAACATCCTGCAGCCTATCTGTGTCTTTGCTGCCTCTGTGTGGCTGAGATTTGCCAGTGTGCTGTGGGTCAATGCCCCACGACTTCAGCATGTTGAGACCATCCACAGAGCGGCCTGTAGGGTTTATGCGGTGGGCTGGGATACGAGCAGGTAGATCCCAGGTCCCCTTAAAGTCTGTCCATGCACTGCCCTTCTATATAGCATCACACAAACACACACACACGGGGTTGGAGTCAAACAACCATTCACAAGATCAGCGATTAAGAAAGAGAAAGGCCTATGATGTGCTCTAACCTTCACCACTCCTGGGAGCAGATGTCCTCTTTCATCGGCAATAAAGGTGGTGTGGCCCTCATGTGCAGTGGGTCTCTACACACACACACCCACCCACACACACACACACACACACACACACACACACACACACACACATACACACACACACGTGAGCTGGACTAATTCAATCAAATTTTCAGTACTACTCTTGAAAATACCAGGCAATATGAAATACAACCGAACTACCTCTTTAAAGTGCTTAACGTTAGTCTCGCACCAGTTCTGCAGTCGACGCGGCTTGAATGCACTGTCATACTGCGGATGGAAGTTACAATATATGTCAGAAATGTATGAAGTAAAACAGTAGAACATAGCAGAATGTGTTAGCCTAATGTTTTCCCAGAAGGCACGTATTTAGGTTACCTGGTTTGCCGAGTAACTGAACATTTCTGCCTCCGTCTACACTACAGGTCCGCGTCTGTTTTTGTTGACTCGTTGCATAGCAACGCATCAAACTGACTTCTCCTTTACTCCTTTCCGTTGAGGAACGGCTAGACAGGAAAAGTAACTCTGTTCCTGAAGTAACTTGGAAATAAATAGTAACTGGGGAAATAAGTATGCACGGGACACTGGGCATACTCACGAAAAAATCAGTTTAATAGACCTGAAACACACACACACACACACACACACACACACACACACACACACACACACACACACACACACACACACACACACACACACACACACACACACACACACAATTAAAGTAATACATGGTTTGTGGTGGATGCTTATTTAAATGCCAATTTGAGTTGGTGTTTCACGCGGTCCAGCGTCCTCTAATAAGAGTTTTACTTTGGAAGATGTAACCGGAAGTCTTTTTTGTGGTAGGTTAATTTGATAAGAACCGACTTTGCAAAAGAAAGAATATCGTGTTTAGATATTGTATTTAAGTATGCTTTAATTTTCTTACACACACAGCTTCCATTTGAATGTGTGTTTGCGTAAGAAGTAACCTCTCAACTACCGGTATCCTCTCTTCTCGAAAGATACATTTCGCTATCAAAATGTATTTTTGGAATGTTTACCGGAAGTCCATTTATTTATCTTCCGGTAACTAACGTGCCTCTCAACTATGGATGCTATGCGCCATGTAGCTATGCTAGTAGCAACAGCAACACCAAGACCCAAACTAGTTAAGACGTCCATCAAACTTGTTGTTTTCTAAATTAGGAACATACACCAACATTGTCGTATCATAGCTTTGAAGTCGCTGGTAGATACGTTTACATTGAGTAAGCTACGGTTAAACTCTGAGGCCATGTAACTGACTAGCTAGCTAGCTAACTAGCCTAACGTTAGCAGCGTTCTTGTCGACCGTGGTAGTGTTTTTTGGTACTATAACGTTATAACGTTAGATACTCCTGCTGATGGTAAATAAGCCATGGAGGGTCCATCCTCTCGTGTACAGGCCACCCGGGACCGACCGCTGTGGCCGGCGGGCAGGAGAGAGTCTGGCGGTGATGCGGAGTCCGACCGGGACATAAAAACACACTTTCGTGTCTGTCGCTTCATTATGGAGACAGGTAACGTTTACTCGTGTGTCAACAAGTCATTTCCTCAGAATAAAAAGTGTAACGTTACTGTTGAAGTGATTTTCTGTCAGAAAAAGAAAGAAACATTAAAAGTGATGAATGATTAAAAAAAACAACAAAAAAAACTAAGTTAAAAATGTTGACATATGGGCTTTTTCTTGTCCAGGAGGAAATGGGCTTCTTTGAACAGTGAGATACATGGTGCTCTGCTAGAAATGTAGAAAAAATATAGAAGCCCCGAAATGTTCCTCTCTATGTAATACAGAATGTGTCAATTTAATGTATGCTGGCTTTTCTTAATCATTTAGGTCTACTGTTAAATTCATGATTGATTGTGTAGTACTTTTTTTTTTTTTTTTTTGTAAGAAGATTGAGGTAATATTATGCAAGTTAGAAATCTTACTAGATTTTTTTGGGGGGATTCAAATAAATAATGTGAGGTAAAGTGAAATGAAATGGCAATTCTGTAAAATGATCATGGCATATTTAATGTGACTTATAATTACTAAATAAATGTATAGATATATGCAATGGAGTCAATGGAAACACCCAATTTGGTTTAGAAATGAGTGTACCCTTAAAGAGTTTTCTGCTGCTTCCTCCTTCCTTGCTCAGGAGTGAAGCTGGGTATGCGCTCGGTGCCTGTGACCACGGCGTGTGTGTTGTACCACCGTTTCTTTGAACGTGTCAGCCTGCATGCGTATGAGCCCTACCTGGTGGCCATGAGCTGTGTGTACCTGGCTGGCAAAGTGGAGGAGCAGCACATCAGGACCCGTGACATCCTCAACGTAAGCCATAGGTAATATGCATGGTCCTGCCTGCAGTAAACACTGCTGTATGACCACATTGAAACCCTACTGCAGAGCAAAAATACTCAAACTGTTAACTTCACATAATTCACATGGAAACACAGTAAGTCCTCTTTTAGATGTTGAATGTGACTTGAGAACTAAAGAGTTTTGTCTTGACTTTCTGAACTCTGTTGTCACCGGTGAGGACATTTAATTAAAACCAATAATATCATTGATTTTCATCTCATAGAACTGGCTAATTAATTCAATTTCAATAACATTTTATTTATAGTGTCACATCATAACAGGAGTTCTGGCAATTTGACACTACTCATTTACTTACTGGGTGCTTAATCAGCCAATAAATGAAGAAAAACAAAAAAATCTTTGTGTGTATTACTGTTCAAAGTGGTCATCTTGAATACTGCTCACCTCCCTCTCTCCCTCCGTTCCTCCCTCGCAGGTATTTCAACAGTGGCAGTGCTCCTCTGGAGTGTGACAAGGAGTTCTGGGATTTGAGGGACAGCGTGGTGCAGTGTGAGCTCCTTATCCTCCGACAGCTCAACTTCCACGTCTCCTTTGAACACCCTCACAAGGTAGGTGTTTGTGCATGTGTGCGTTTGTGCACGCGCAACTATATTCCTGTCTCCCCCTATTTAGTGTTGAGCCTCCTTGTCTGGCGCTGTTACTGTCTGACGTTGTCACGGTTGTCCAAATGCGTTTGTGTGTACAGTCGCTGTACCATCTGGGTCGAAGAAGTGTTCTCAAATATTAGTTGAAAATGCTGTATCACTTTCCTTGGTGTATTTTAAGCTTCTGTAATATCTTTTATTTAGTTTTTTTTTTGTACCTTGCATTCAGTGCTCCATAAACTGTAAGTCACTCATGTGTCTTGTGCGAATGACAGAACAGTCATCAAAATGATCAATCAAAAATGATTTTACTTACATGCTGGTGATCATTCTTACACACATTATCACTTTCGTCGCTTCAACTTAAGCCAGCGTTCCTCCCCATAGGTTGACTGCAGCAAACGTCATGGAGAACAATGAGGGCTAAAAACAGCAGCGCCGATCTGTTTTAACCGAATATTCTCTAGCTCAGCTAAAAACACAAAAACACAGAATCCGTCAGCACGTTAGCATGTCGTTGACTACCTGATGTTACAGACGTGAACTAGAGCCGGGCAATATATCGATATTATATCGATATATGAGGCTAGATATCGTCTTACATTTTGGATATCGTAATGTCCTTGTGTCTTTTCCTGGATTTAAAGGCTGCATTACAGTAGAGTGATGTCATTTTCTGACCACACCAGACTGTTGTAACTGTTCCAGTATTTGCCTTTACCCACATAGTTATTATATCAACATAACTGATGATTATTTATCAAAAAATCTCATTGTGTGCATATTTTGGGAAAGCACCAATTGTCAACCCTACAATATCACCACAATATCGTTATCGAGGTATTTGGTCATATCGTGATGTTTGATTTTCTCCATATCGCCCAGCTCTAACATGAACTGACCACAGTCGAGGCCTCGTTCATGGACTCACGGCGGTGCGTCGCCGCTACAGAATGAATACAGGGAAACACATTGGATATTAAGTTATTTTTGCCATTAAAAAATGATTTTTCTGGCCTGGCGGGCTGTCCAATTATAGGGGAAACACTGATAACAAACAAATGTAACTGCTGTTTAACGTTAAATACAGAATGCTAACTGTACAGGATCATGTTGTCTTTCTTGTCTCCAGTATTTACTCCACTACCTGCTGTCTGTGAAGTCGCTCGTGAACCGCCACGCTTGGTCTCGAACCCCTATCGCTGAGACTTCCTGGGCGTTGCTTAGGGACTGTTACCATGGAGCTATGTGCATCCGCCACACACCCCAGCACATTGCCATAGCAACGCTGCACCTGGCTCTGAACAGCTACGGAGTGGAGCTGCCTGTCGGGGAGAAAGAGTGGTGGCAGGTGCGTGTTCCCTGCAACGTGTTTATAATTACAGACCAAGGAGAGATAAGTGGTCAAACGTGTGTGTGTGCATATGGGTGAGCAACAGAGGCTATGGTCGCTTTCACACCTGTAGTAGACTTGCTGCGATTCGGTGAAGTTGCAACATTGTTGCATTTTTCATTTGGTGTGGTTTGTGTTGCACTTTATCAAACGCACCGAACATTGTAAAGAAATGTCATGCAGTTGAAACGGTTGCTTGTTCATCGGACAGTAGTCTATATCCACAAAGTTCCACTTCCGGGATTGCTCCGGTGCCGCCGGATGTCCCTCTTTTCGGCCGGACGTCCGTTACCTTCCGCTTTCTTTGTGTTGTAATTTTAAGCTCCGGTCGATTTATGAAGACTATGGTCAACTGCTCCTCAGATCTGGACTATCTGTCCAATCTGAGTTTTCTGTTTTGCACGACTAAAACAACTTTTGAACGTACACAGCTTTAAAAAATTAACAATAATTTGGAGGCACCACCCTGCAGTGACTCCTGAGCTCCCCCTAGGGGTCCCGGACCCCATGTTGCACTGGTACCAAACAAAGAAATAGCACCTGGGACATCTTAAAGAAACCTCTGGGATGCAGTGTGCGCCATCCTGTTTCACATTTAGTGGAAGTTGGCGCGTGTGCAGTGTTTTTAGGTCGGTCCATAAGGGCCCTTCACGGTATGACAAACACAAACAGAAGCTGCAGCTTTGCGCAGGTGCTCTCTGCTTTTAGGGTCGTGCCGACAGCAACCGTCCAGCTTTGTACCGAGGATGTGACAAACATCCAGCTCCAGCCCAGTCTCCAAAGCACAAGTGCCTCTTGTAATTGTAAAAGTATTAGCTGAAGGGTGGGGGCAATTTATAGTTTTCCATTGTCAAACAATTTTGCAAATGAGGACTCTTTTGTGTCAGCTTTGATTTTATAAGACACTATAGCCAAACGCTAATGAAAAAAAAAAGTCAGTATCTGTTGTGGTTTTCCGCTTCAGTCCTCCAGGCAATAAAATCTAGGTCGTTTTGAAATGGTGTGTGGACCTTTGATGTCTGCTGTTTATTGAGGCCAGGTGTGGAGCTGATGTCTGTTCGTGCGTGTGTGTGTGTGTGCGTGTGCGTGTGCACGTGTGTGTGTGCGTGTAGGTGCTGTGTGTGGACGTGACCAAAGCGGACATCGACGCTGTGATCTCTGACCTTCTTCAACTCTACGACATGGAGGCCAAGTGCATCTGAAGGACACACCTACGAGGCCCGCACATGGGAGACCCGTGAGAGTCGTTTTTGTCTCTCTGTGTGCGTTTACGTGTTTGTGCGGCACGAACATATATACGCCCGTGCGTATGTCGTTCGCTGCACGCGAGTGTCGGGGGTTCAGGTGCGATTGTGTAAGAGAAAGGAACACTTTGTATCGCCCCAGTTAGTCTGCGAGCTGTGACCAAAAAAAGAAAAAGAAAAAAACACCGCTGAACTACCGATTCCTGCCACCGTGGGGAGATATTTCTCTCTGTCTGGTCTCTGATCACCCAGCCCTGCAGAATACTGATGTGCTCTGGGATGTATCATCAGCACAAACACATCCCAGCACTCAGCAACAGAAATCTCTTCACACTCCTCACGCATGCGAATGGTGACTGCAATTAGACATGTATTATGGAGTGGCGTTGTCCTAACACATTTCTGCATCAGCAGAATACTGGAATTAGATGAGTTTCAGTCTTTATTGTATGATTAGAATGAAGACCACCTTGCTGCATATTTAATTTTCTGTACTGGATGTCAAACTTTCACGTATGAATGCACTGATTGGCTAAATGACCTCTTTAACTTAAGTGTTCCTGGTGATTGTAGTGGGATACCTCTCGGTTTACTAAGTCTTGTCTTGTGTGTTTTTACAGCGCAGCCATTCCCAGAGATATTTTCATGAATAGGTAACAAGATCGTTTGTACTTTTTTAGCGGTCGACCAAGCAGATGAATGTGTGTGTGTAAGTGATCTGCTGTATGTTTTACACCAGGGGTCTGCAACCTGCGGCTCCGGAGCCCCTCTCCAGCGGCTCCCTGTGGCTTTGACAAAAATTATATGGAAATGAATGTTTTATTTTTTATTTTTTTTTATTTCAAATTTAATTTATTATTTTGTATGCCTAAAGTGATTCTTACATTCTCCATTTAGGCTACATAACATTTTGGTGCCTTATCCTCTAAATTTTGCCAAACCTCAATGGCAGTCTTGAGTTTCCATAGCCTAGCTATGGATTACACGTGAAGACTGAATAGTGTGTAGAAATATTAATTTGCTTAACGCCATGCCATGCTTGATCTGCCGCAGAAAATTGACAAACAGCAAAAAAAGTAATTGACATTTCCAGAACAAATTGTGATAGTTCAGAAAATTAAAGACACGCCCCTCTCTGCAAAGACTGTCAGAGACAAACATCATATTAACGAACGCTCGTTTAGACCTATTAGTAATGTTGTTAGGCTAATATAGATTTCATTATAAGGCTCAAGTACTGTATGTTTTGTGGCTCCAGATAGACTGATGTTATTTTTTGTGCCAAAAATGACTCTTTTGATGATAAAGTTGCTGATCCCTGTTTTACAGTAATGTTTCTGCGGTTACAATGAATTTGGACTTTGTATTGTTAAAAATTGAACACCCTGAGCTATCCTGTTTCAAGGATATACCTGGTGATATTCTATATTATCTTGTCAATAACTGCCATAAAAATAACAATGAAGTGACGATATTCACAAGTATAGTCGGTGTATGAAAGCCTGTTGTATTTTCTCCCTCTATGTCACAGAGGTCCGTCGTTGTTAAAAACGCATCAATGAGCCACACCGTTGCTCTGGCTGACATGTTCCTTCATTGCCATTAACACACACACACACACACTGTAGTTTATTTGGACTCAATTCCAAAGACGCTGTCCTGCTGCCCTAAATACTGGCTAATTTCAACAATATCCCCTAGGATTAATAAAGTTCTATTTTATCTTAGAGAGTGAAGTGTGTATTAACCTGCTGCTGAAAAGACAACTCCAATGTCCCGTTGTTTTTTTTCGAAATTACTTACGGCTTTAAAAAAAGAAAGAAATTGAAACTATAATTGTGACTTGGTTTTAAATTTACAAAAAAAAACAACAATGGGCTTGGTTGAGCTCTGGACAGACTGGGAAAAATCTTGAAGTATTGAGAGAAAGACTAACACACTGTTGATAGATATTTAAAGGTGCTCTAAGCGATCCCGCGTTTTTTTTTTAGGCTACACCATTTTTTTGTCACACACAGCTAACATCTCCTCACTATCTGCTAGCTGTCTGTCCCCTGAACACACTGTAAAAAAACATCTCCTCACTATCTGCTAGCTGCCTGTCCCCTGAACACACTGTAAAAAACATCTCACTATCTGCTAGCTGCCTGTCCCCTGAACACACTGTAAAAAACATCTCCTCACTATCTGCTAGCTGCCTGTCCCCTGAACACACTGTAAAAAACATCTCCTCACTATCTGCTAGCTGTCTGTCCCCTAACACACTGTAAAAAACATCTCCTCACTATCTGCTAGCTGTCTGTCCCCTAACACACTGTAAAAAACATCTCCTCACTATCTGCTAGCTGTCTGTCCCCTGAACACACTGTAAAAAACATCTCCTCACTATCTGCTAGCTGTCTGTCCCCTGAACACACTGTAAAAAACATCTCCTCACTATCTGCTAGCTGTCTGTCCCCTGAACACACTGTAAAAAACATCTCCTCACTATCTGCTAGCTGTCTGTCCCCTGAACACACTGTAAAAAAACACGGTCTCTGTAGACAGCCCAGGCTCCACAAACGGCAACAAAAACAAAGTGGCCAACCTGCACCACCAAACATAAACAGCCTTCCAGCGTTCCAGCCAATACCCAACAAGAAGGATTTGGGGGTGGGGAGTTAGTGCACGGAAGGGAGGGAGAGGGGATGGGATGAGGAGGAGGAGGAGGGATACTTCAAACGTCAACAAGAAGTGCCGTCACCCAACATGGCTTTGAGCAGCTTTTTAAAGAAGAAAATAACCCATAAGAAATGTTCAAGCTACTACGCAGCATCTCGCTACTGTGGAAAAAAGGAAAGACCATTTTATGGAAATCCTTAATTATCTGTCCTTTAATCATTACTTTCTCACGTCAACAAGTCATCGCACAGTCCAGTAGAACTCGAGCTTGGAGTAATAGAAATAATAAGGCAGAGTGGAAACGTTTGTTGTGGCAACGGTCACAAGTTCACCAGGCTCAATGTTCTACGATGTGATATTATTAGAGGCTAATGAACCTGTATTACTCCATGTAAGTTACATCAATTCATCCAAACACTACAGAGCAGTGCAACGACTCTGAGGAGGATTAAGAGACTTGAATTGAAGAGACTTTAATTGTTCATGTTTTTATCAAAGATGTATGTAAGAAATGATTGTGTGATTCCTGTATTGTTGACTATGGTCTCCCTTTGTGTCCCAGTTTAAGTTTACTTGGTATATTTCCTATTGTATGTAACTCAAGGAGTGATAAAAAAATATATATATATATTGACAATAAAGGGAAAGTCCAAAGTCTTTAAACGGTGTAGGGGATCTTTCAAATAATAATAATAATAATAATCCAAAGGAGGATTCTTCAATACAAGAACGCATTGTTCTGAATTACAAAGTAATGACCATTAGGGCTGCACAATATGAGGAAAATATGCGATAACGTTCAAAATCACAACAGCGATATTGCTTGAATTAAATAAACCGATATTAAAGTGTACTCAGTTCTGCATTTCTGCTGCTTTCAGTATTCTGCTTAAATACAACAAACTGTTGAATTTAAAACAAAAGGAAATCATTTCCAACTTTCTTGTATTGAACAAATTAAACACTGAATTCAATATAGAAGGCACCAATAAAAAAAAGTGCAGTTTTCTGCTGATATTTTTGTTTCTACTAACAAAAATAAATATGAGTGTCTTTCGCGATGTGTTTATTGCGCCAGTTGATATTGCGATGATTAAAAAAAAAATGATATATTGTGCAGCCCTAATGACCATGTATCTAATCTTCTATATTTTGCTCGTGCTTCTTTTTCTGTAATTTTCCATATGTATGAACTTACTGTACTGTACATGTAGGTGTATATATATATATATATATATTTGTTTTTCTTCTCCTTTGACCATGTTTTTGACATAGATAAAAAAATAAATAATCAGATTGTTGGTTGTGGTCTTGTTTTGGGTTGACAATAAGAATCACGTAGAATCAGTCTGAGGTTCACTTGTAGATCAGCTCCAGATTCGCCCATCTGTGAACACACCGGTGTGTAACAGCCCAGGGCTTAACGCCCTGTTAGCTGAGAGGTGGCCCCGGCTCTGTAATACGATTGGTCGAAGTGGAGTGGGAAAACAGAAGTGTTATGGTACACCTTGTCCTGCTTTATTTTAATAGTGAGAATGTTTTAGGGGAATGTAAAGAAACAAAGATATGTAACACTGCCGGAGTGGTGAAAGCCATACCTGCTGTTTTGACTTTTGTCTGCCTGCAAAGAAGAATACTGTAAAAGGTTGTTGTAATTTTCTTCAAGATCATTTTTTGGGGCTTTTTTCCCCCCTTTAATTTCAGAGTGACAGTGGATAGACAGGAAAGGTGGGAGATAGATGGGGGATGACACGCAGCACAGGGCCGCAGGTTGGATTCCAACCCGGGCCGCTGCAAAGGCCTCAGCCTACAATGGGGCGCACGCTCTCACTGGGTGAGCTAGAGGCCGCCCCGTTTTCTTCGCTTTCAGACTGATCTCAGAAAGTGGCGTATGTATGACACGCCAATTCGTACGCCATTTTAGCGTGTTACCAAGACACATAATCCCTTTTTAGCGTGTTTACCAACACAGTTAGGCCGCCATTGACCTACGTTACGTGTGAATTTTTGCCGTAGCGAATAGTTTAACCCTTGTGTTGTCTTCCCATCAACCTCTCAACGTTTTTGACACCTTTTTTTCACAGTTTGTTTTTGCTCTTTCCTATGTTTTAAATTTTTAAATTTTTCTTCTACACATTTTGACCACTTATTTTTACGTCCCATATTTTCTGATATAAAATTTTTTTTTAAACGGGTCAGTTTGACCCAGGGTCAACACGAGGGATAAAGGGACGTAAGTCCGCGGATGGAGGTAGGCTGGGGTGGTGATTTTTGATTTGATTTGATTTATTTAATTGTAACAAGAATGCCTTACACATGATAAAAGGACATCAAATACAATCGAGGATAAAAACACAATAAAGTCCAAGACTTATTTCCATTGTGGTCCTCAACACACAACATCAAGACAAGACAAGATACTCAATGACATAACATAAAAACATTTTTCTTAAATAAATAAAAATAGTAACTTGCCTTACTTTAATCTATTCCGCAACCTTCTCTAATAACCAGACCTTGATGCTCTTTTTAAAAGAGTTCAGGCTGGAAATGATTTTCAAGGAGGGGTAAAAAACAGGACTTTCACCCAGAAGAGCCGGGATTGTGTCCCGCGTGTGGTGATTTTCAGCTGTTTTTTTTTTTAAGCCTTCCCCAATGTTTCTTTCCTAAACCTAACCGCTTATTGTTTTCCTAAGCGTGCAACGTTAGTTCCCAATGTTCTTTTCCTAAACCTAACTTTTTTTTTTTGCGATAACACGCAACGTGGCGTGTAAATGTAAATGGACTGTTTTTATATAGCGCTTTTCTAGTCTCGTCTTAACGACTACTCAAATTCACCATTCACACACATTCATACACTGTGGCCGAGGCTGCCGTACAAGGTGCCACCTGCTCATCAGATAAACATTCACGCACATTTACACTCCGATGGCGCAGCATCGGGGGCAACTCGGGGTTCAGTGTCTTGCCCAAGGACACTTCGGCATGGAACTGCAGGCCTAGGGATTGAACCACCAACCTTCCGATTGGCAGGCGACCTCTGTACCACTTAGCCACAGCCGCCCCGGATGTATGTTTACATCCGCTGTATACAGCGTAAACATACACGTGGATCGCTCAAAATGCGTACAGATAACACACCATTTGGCTTTAGGAAAGGGGGCGTGTATGTTTACGCAAAATCATGATGCCATGTTGTCTCTTTACTGTACAGTTACCTGTTTCTTTTTAGCTTGTAAAATCAAGTATATGTCGTGTGTGTGTGTGTGTGTGTGTGTGTGTGTGTGTGTGCATGATTGTGTGCGTGCGTGTGCATATGATCAACACTGACACATCTGAGTCTCTTTCTGCGTTCCCTCTCTCCTCCTCATGCAGCCTCTCTTCACGGGACAAGAGACATTGCGTGCATCCCAATATCATCATGTGTCATACAATATTCCTCTTCCTGACACATTCTCTCCATCTCATCTGTCACTCTACTCTAACTCCTGTTTTTTTTTTTTTTTTTTCCTCCCCTCATGTAGCTGCTGGGGAAAAATCTGGCTGTCTTTCTCTAACGCTGCTCATTGGCTCCATTCCTGTCATCCTCTTGCCACCTTTTTTTTTCCGTGCTGTCTCCATCTGCATCTCCTTTTCCCTTCCATCTCCCTGTCTCCCTTTCTCACCCTCTCCCTAATTCCTTGTCTTCCTTCGTCTCCTCCCTTCTCCCTTTCTCTCCTCCTCCCTCTGTCTCCCTAATGTTATATTAATAATGGAGAGGGTGCATGTTCAGCCAGACTTCATGAATTAACAATCAGATGGGAAGGAGTACGGAGGAAAGGAGTAGGGCAAAAAGAGAGTGACATGGACGGATGAGAGGTGGAGAGGGTAAGGCGAGGATGGACGCAGGGGTGAGGAGAAAAATTTGGTGGAAGAGGAAAAATGGCAAGTGAAGGAGGGGAGCTCTGATCGCCTCTCCGCTGTTTGCTTCTGGTCTGCTTACGCATCACTTCAGCCTTCACTCTGGGCTTGAGGGGAAGTCAGAAGGTCACACACACGACCAGCTGTGTGTGTGTGTGTGTGTGTGTGCGTGCGTGCGTGTGTGTTTACGTCTCCGTGTGTGTTTATATCAAAATGACAGTTTGGGATGTTAATGTTATATCGGGCTTGCAGTCTAGGAGCTGAGTGCCCTTGAACTGATAAGAGCTCTGCAGCCTTCAGCCTTAGACCTATTAGACATCAACCAAGCGCTCCTAAACACTCTAAATGGCTGATGCATGGACAATAGATTTAGGAAAGCGTGTGTGTGTGTGGGTGTGTGTGCTCTTACTGTAGAGGCATGGAGCAGAAAGAGCAGTTTACATAATTCATATTCCATGTGAACAGGGAGATAGATCGATGGATGGGTCAGCAGATAAAGCTATCAAACCATCAGTCAGAAGTCTATCAAGACAAAAATGCACCTTTTTTTTTACCGGCGAACAAACATCTCCTTTTAGAGATTACATTGGAGAGCTTAAAGGGACAGTTCACCCCAAAATAAAAAAATAAATTAAAAAAATCCTCTTACCTGTAGTGCTATTTATCAGTCAAGAGTCTAGACTGGGCAAACTCTCAAAACTGTCTTGACTGTTTTGGTGTGAGTTGCCCAGTGTTGGACATATCAGCCGTAGAGACGTATCGGGCTTTCTCTCCAATATAATGGAACTCTGGTACTCATCTTGTGGTGTTCAAAGAGCTAAAAAGATATATTTGAAGAATTCAACAGCATGCCTGTACTCAAGATAATGACCAGACCTGGTTGTAAGCAGTTTAATGTAGCTATTTTCTTTTTATCCTATCACCACGCAGAAGGAAGCGTACTCAACAAGACTAAGGCTGTCTCCCAAGTCTCTTATTTGATATTTCCTCGCTTGAACCGGATGTCGTTCTGGCCCCCCCTTCATGAAGGCTGTCTCAAAGCTCTTTATTCCTGCCCCAAGGAAGCGACCACTGAGGATGGAGGAGGGATCTCCGAGGAGCTATGAGCGAGGATACACAAGAGCAGCCTTCACGGAAGCTGTGCAGCTGAATGCGGTCGCTAACTCCGCCCATAAGGCTGACAAATTCACGTGACGCTTCAGAGGAAAGCACATTTCATCCCTCTAAAAACACATTTCCTCGACTCCTCTCTTCTCCCATGATTTCCTTGCATCTCTCCCATGCTTCCTCGGTGACAGACTAGGATGCGAGGTAGGGAAGCAAGTGAAGGAAACGTAGATGCAATTTAAGCTTGATGGTGTTTAAAGCCCCCACTGTCGAATTCAAGGCAGCGCTGCGACCTTCGACTTCAAGGCACCTAACCCTAACCCTTGCCTAATCCTAGTGCCTTCCATGCAGCGCTGCCTGGAAGATGACGTTGGGGGCCTAAAACACCAAACGCCACAATTTAAGGACATGGGACGTACCCTACGAAGCCACAGCCACGCAAGTGGCTCCATGAGGCTGTACTTAGGACAGCAGTGCTTAGAGCTAAATGCTTCAACATCAGCATGCTAATATACTGATGTGAAGATGAAGGATGTTGTTTTAAAAAGCCTTCTTCAAACCAACAATCATAGACAGACTCATGCACTGATATTATATAGGCCACACTTTTGTCACACATCTGATGATGATTAGGTAATCATGTATCACCGTTGGGGTAAGAAAAACCATCAATCATTATTACAAACTATGTTTCACATAATATAGAGAGATCTCGATTTCATATAGATTGTTAAAATGTTTAAAAAATACTGTCATGGCAGGGCTGTAGTCAAGTCTACCTTTGTTAAGTCCAAGACAAGTCCAAGAGGTTCAAGTCCAAGTCAAGAACGAGTCCAAATGAGAGACAGTCAGTACCCAGACAGAAAAAAAAGAATCCTCTACAAGACCACTTACTTATCTGTTCATAATTTATGTGATATGAGAGACAGTATATCTTCTATTTTAAGATGAAAGTTTTGCTTTATTATTTGTAATAATCAAAAAGCAAGTGCAGAGTAACACACTATAGGATCAAATTAGGCCATATTATTTACTTAAAATTAGGGCTGTCAAACGATAATTTTTTTTAATCGCAATTAATCATCAAATTTCTATAGTTAATCGCAATTAATCGCATGATTTATCACATGAATAACATTTTATTAGTTTTTAAGTACATTTTAACAATGGAAAGCAATTCTTACCAGTGTATCTTGATTGGGAATCAAATGAATGCAAAGAAAGTTACTTTACGAACTTGACTTTAAGATATGTAATTGTTTATTATTTATTTACTCTAAACAAAAGGAAAATGTGTGAACCAGTCATTATTGCACAATTCCTCCAAGTACCTAACCTAACTGAAATGTAACACTTACACTTTGCTTATATAGTACAAACAAAATGGTCCAAAACCAGATGCCACAGCAGGACATTTGTAACCTTTACATTTTTCTAATAAGGAATGTAACAATTCTCCTGGACAGAAAAGGGGGTGGACAATGTCCCAAATGACAAAAACAGTCAAAAAAACAATACAAACAACGCAGTCCTAAAACCATATGCCTAGGCAATATAGTGTGCAGTAACTCCTAAATAATTTGGATTACTCACTGACCTCCAGTGATCACCGGTTAATTATTATTTATTTGCAGCAGTTCCAGTGTGGCTGCTTTCTCCGTGGAGTACAGGCTGTGTATGCGTGAAACTACTGTCCCCCCCTCGACAACTTTTAAAAAGTAAACTTTCCATTCAGAATCTTACTGGCATCCATTTCGGCGTCTCGCGCTCGCCATCCACTCAAAACGTAACGTCAGCCTACTATTCTTTGGCCGGCTCGCGAGCCCAAACGAGTGTGCGCTGCGTGCCTGTTGTTTTGTTTCCGGTCTGGCTAGATCCGGTGTGGTGTTGTAGTTTTTCTAACGTTACTAGTTGTTGCAACAGCATGTGAAAAAAACTACAAAGGTTGCTAGGCCAAAAAGATTGTTAATCTCGTGATTAAAAAAATTTACACTGTTAAAATGGGTTTGTATTAACGCCGTTAATAACGCGTTTAACTGACAGCACTACTTAAAATTAGGGCTGTCAAAATTAACGCGTTAATTTTTGCGTTAATTTTTAAATATTTAACTCGTTAAAAAAAATTAACGAAATTAACGCAGCTGTGTTTGTTTACTTCATGTGGTGGCTGAGAAACGTAATACGTCTACATAACAGCAGGCGGCGCTAATCTGTATTGTTGCCCAAGTAAGGAAAACCGGCAGCTGATTGGACGAACGCGTCACATGGGTTTGTTTTCTCCGGAAATTCAAAGCCAGACTGTCATGGCGGCCGTTCAGAATAATGCATCTCATATTGTACTAAAATAGTTCACTGAAACATGTTTCTGAAAACATTTTAAGCGAGAAATAGGCCGTGCAGTTGCTGAATCTGTCTTCATTTCAGCTCAACAAAGGTCAGTTTAGAAGATTTTCGTCAGATTTTGAGAGACTAGTCACCTCATTCCGCTCGCCATTTCTGGGTGAGTCCCGACTGCCGACTGAACTCTCGGCTCGTTGGAGACGAACTGCGCCTCGCCTGTAAAGTAGAAAGCAGGCGACAGCAGCCCGGGGCGGTGACAAAAATCTGCTCTCAAGTCGGACAGTTTCTAGCCGTTTCCAGCAGCCTTCAGCAGGACTAAGCCAAATTGTTGCTGCTGTTGTTCTGAAAGATATTAAACATTCTGAACTTAGCAGAACCTTTCCTTGTTTGTTTTTTTCTTCATATTTGCAAAGTTAAGTGTTTTAGCATTTAAATATCCATTATTCCAAGCTTCAGTCTCAATTTAAAAAAGCAATTAATCGCGATTAATTACAGCAAATTGTGCAATTAATTAGTTAATTTTTTTTAATCGATTGACAGCCCTACTTAAAATATTAAATGGAAATGTTCCCATTCTTGAACTACTTGTCCTGAAGAATTCATAGTATAAAGTGCTCGCTGACATTTTGCCAAAATGAAAATAATGGATACATGATGATTGAGGTAGCCTACTGTATATGATGCAGCCAGGTGTATACCAGGCGACCAATTTCGATGCCTGTTCTAGATGGATTTTGAATTAAACTAATACCTGTTTTCTGAAGGAGCACGCTTCCTCAATGGTTTTGTTTTGAAGGAGGAAGTTACTTTAGAACAAAAGCATATAGTGCTGGACGCGGTCGAGACCAACCAGAATATTTGGCGAGTCCAATGGCCGAGTCTGAGACAAGTCTGAGTCCAAATACCAACGAGTCCAAGACAAGTCCAAGACAAGAAAGTACTACAGCCCTGTGTCGCGGCATAACCAACCCTGGGGAAACTTGATTCCTCTTGTTATGTCTAGGATAGTCTCGCTTTGCCAGACCTTCCTCCAACACGCTGCGGAGGAGGGTCTGGCTAGTCCACACAACATTCCGGGATGGGAGAAAAACGTGCTCTGGTTTATTGCCATTTCTTAATACATATCATGGCTAGTGCCCGTCAAAAAGCATGGACTTGTTTTGTGGGTGTATTTATTATTTTGTTGAGAAGATTCGATAATAGTGTTAGATTTAGCGATCTGAGGAGCAGTTAACCATAGTCCTCAGAAATTGGGCGCAAGGAAACGGACATCGGCTAAAAGACATGCATCCGGCGGAATTTCCTGCGCCACCGGAGCAATCCCAGAAGTGGAACGTCGTGGATATAGACTACATCTAGGATTATACCAGAGTTTGGTTTTACTGGTGCATTTGAAATCTGGAAAACTAAGCGCTTAGCCGCCCGACTGAAAGTAAGGTTCAGAGGCCTACCTGGCGTCCGTCGGCGCAACGTCAAACAGCGTTGACGCTCAGTTGGCAGTTAATTTGTTTGACGTTCAAAATGCGAAT
Organism: Perca fluviatilis; assembly: GCF_010015445.1. NCBI lineage: Eukaryota > Metazoa > Chordata > Actinopteri > Perciformes > Percidae > Perca > Perca fluviatilis. The sequence continues at coordinate 35,182,892 of NC_053116.1, forward strand.
ATAACCTTAACTCAAACTCCGTGGGGAAACGTCACAACAAGTCAGAAAACACCATCCTCTTGAGCAGTCTCCCACTGAGCTGTTCCACCGCAACATGTATTCTCTTGAATCCGCTTCATTTCCACTTTTGCAGACTCCATGACACAGGTAAGCCACACCCACCCCAGCCTGGTGGCCAATAGAAACCAACATGTGGATTATGATGTGACAATACATAGATATTGGAAAAAAAACTGTAATAGAGGTATAGCAAAAGTTAAACATAAACTCTACTGTAAATGAACATCATAAACAACTTTGTCTAAACATCCAATAAGCAGACTTCAGTGGTGTATGTAAAAGCATTTCACTTATATGTGTGTGAGGTTTTCAGTACAGTATGTGAATGAGTTTGGTTTCCCAAGTGTGTGTGAGAGGAAAAGTGCATGGTAATTCTGAATAATGTCCCTAACGGCCCCTCATACTAGAGTGTCCTGTAACCACACCCAGCAGTGATGTCACAGTGCATTGACAGACTCTGAAGTACACTGCTACGCCACTGCAGCAAGGTGACAAAAAACAAGAATCTCAGCTGCTATTGAGTAACTCTTTAACATTGAATGCTGTTGTAAAGAACTGAAAGAACATGCTTGCAGTCAGTGGTGGAATGTAACTAAGTACATTTACTCAAATACTGTACTTAATAGGGGTGTCATAATTCTCCAAATCCTCGATTCGATTACATTTTCGATTCAAAGGTCACGGTTCGATTCGATTCTCTTTTGTAACTGCAGTCTTTTTCACAGAAGATGACATTCAAGTTCACAACAAAACAAACGAAAAACTATAAAACAGCCATGTCCATAGTCTTCTCCGAACAATTAAGAGTCTTAACAAACTATTTCCGAACAGTTGAACATATACCACACAGATTAACTGCCATGTTAGTCGTGCTGCCAGTGGAAGAATATGGTACACGCCAGAGATGGGCAAGGCAAGGCAAGGCAAGGCAGCTTTATTTGTATAGCACATTTCAGCAACAAGGCAATTCAAAGTGCTTTACATAAAACATTAAAAAACAGAACAATTTCAATGCATTAAAAGACAAAAAATTAAATGTAGAAAACAATTAAAAACAATTAATGGGGACTCAAGTCTGACACTCGGACTAGAGTCGCACTTAAGTCGCACAAACATCTGACTTCAGACTTGACTTGCGACTCGACCCAAAAGACTTCAGACTTGACTTGGACTCGATCTTCGAGACTCGTCAACAACCTGTTTTCATGCAATTATTGCTTTTTACATCTAAATTTATTCATGTATTTCTATTTTCTTTTATTGGTGCATAAAAGTTGGGGAAACATGTGGCGAGCTCCATGTCCTCTGCCCTTTGCCATAATTTGCAACATAAAGGCCGTTTTGCAGGCGCCGCATCCAAGCTTGTGTCAAAATGACGTAGATCTCGCTGGCATGCACCACTCTATTTTTTTTTCAGCGCCGTGCAACAAAGCCAAAATAGGAATCCTGAACGAGCTCGAGGATAACCGGATGCCAGGACTCTTAGACTGCAGTTCTCTCTTGTAAACTTACATTACGGCAATGCTGCTGCCAGTTCTGCCGTTGTTTACCTTTTTCTTCTTCTTCTAGTCCGTAGAAAGAGCAACGTCGGTAGCCTTTGCTAATTAGTGCCACCGCTGTTCAGGAGAAGACTGCAACTAGTGTCGGGTATAAATAGTAACGGCGAGCCCATGACGTCACATTTGCACGCGCTAGCTGGGCTGCGTCTAGTATATAAGAGCCTTTACGGTGCTCCCGTGACGTCACACTGGTGTTCCGACAGGTCGCCTGCGGCGAGTATACCCCACGTTTAACGCATGCGCTATGCCTTATGTGCACGCACTCACATATAAAAAATGCATTGAGGATGGTAACACCAAGTCCTCCCGGAGTTGTGCCTTTTGTCATTAGTTTTGCTTTCAATAACTTGGTAAACAGTGGCAGTAAGCGAACAGCTACATGCAAGGTGTGTGGCAACAAGATAAATGATGCCGGATCGACAACGCCGAACTTCATCAGGCATCTCAAAACACACCTAAATAGGTCAGTCACTTACTAATGTGAAAGAGACGTTACATTTAGCATATATCGTCACAGGTAAGGCTATTAAATGAACAAGGTGTACCTGGTCCATCAAACACTGGGCCGTCTTGACTGTCTTAATTCTGCACATATTTCTGTTACTGTAGTCCTATTTACTATTTCATTATTTCATCCATTGTGCGTTATTTGGACATTTCACATGTTTTCTTTTCTGTTAGCCTAATAGCTGGTTTGATTTGCATTGAGAGATGATTTTATGGAAAGTACCCCATGCCAATCTCTAGGTATGGTGAAGGCTATGTGATGATGTGGGGGGGGGGCTATTTTAATTCCAAAGGCCAAGGGAACTTTATCAGGAGGCATAGTATCCTGGATCCATGAAATAACTGGCCTTTAATAATAAAAATCTGCCTGCCTCTATGGGAATTTAACATAGGGGTGGACTCACTTTTGTTGCCAGTAGTTTAGACATTAATGGCTGTGTGTTGAGTTATTTTGAGGAGACAGCACATTTACACTGTTATGCAAGCTGTACACTTAATACTTTACATTGTAGCAAAGTGTAATTTCTTCAGTGTTGTCCCATTAAAAGATATAATGAAATATTTACTAAAATGTGAGGGGTGTACTCACTTTTGTGAGATACTGTATATATACAGTATATATATATATATATATATATATATATATATATATATATATATATATATATATATATATATATATATATATACAGTATGAATGGATGTTAATCAATACCAGTCAAAAGAAGAAAAGCTAAGTCCTGGATGATTTTAAGGTAAGCATGTGAAAGCAGTTTCAGTTTGTGTTAGCCTGGTTTAAAATGCCAGTTAAGAGTGTTTTAAACAGACGTAATGTCCCTTAACAGCACAACATTTATATAAGTTGGCCATTCTACTTCTACTCTCAAGATTCTACTTCTTTCCAGAGGAGGTGTTTGCAAGGAGAAGGAGGACATTGTTGTCTATATTTGTAGAAATAATAAAATAAATTAGTGCCCATCCACAAAGAACGTATGATTTTCCGTTAATGTTCCTCTGGGAGATGGTGTAAAACAGGTAAAGATAAGAGGAGGGAAAGATAAAAATCAGCAACAAAGCTTTTCATCAAGGTGTGTGTGTGTGTGTGTGTGTGTGTGTGTGTGTGTGTGTGTGTGTGTGTGTGTGTGCGTGTGTGTGCCTGCATGGACAGGCAAGTCTGTAGTCCATCTCCCTGCGTGTAGAGGATATCTATTAATAAGTTCATCTGATTCATCTTTAAATACATTTCTCCTCATTCTCCTCACACTGGCTCACTGCATAACAAGCTTTGACAGTAGTGAGTTGGGTAAAGCCATGCATATGGATGGGGTGGGGGGCTGGCATATGTCTGTGTGTGTGTATGTGTGTTGGCGGGGCCTGCAAGAAATGAACGTATTATTATTTGTTCTTCAGCACCAGGGAGTGCTAGCTTTCAGCACAGCAGACAGCGCCTCGGGCCTCTGCTTGTTTGGTCGTGCAGAGAAGAGAAGGAAGGGTCAGCTGCTTCTAAACACTTTGGCCAACACTGGGTTTATTCTCCCTGGTCTGCAGCAACGGAAGTACATTTCCAGGATAATTATTGCCTGACATCCTGCGCGTGGCTCACACGCCAGACATCCCTCACTTTCCGCTCTCTGTGTGCTGTCGTTCTCAAACTCCGTTCGCTTCGGGAAACAACAACAAACTTCGAGCTAGCAAGCTGCACGTTGAAAATGGCAAGTTTTGAAGAAAATTTGGATTGTGCAACAAGGCAGGCCTGTTCGGTTCTTTCGGGGGATGATTGTAAAGATTTACAAAGAATATGTTTACGGCATTTCCTCTCTAACTGGGACGTTTTGACCGATTGGTGGGATTTCTGGGGACAAAATACACCCGGTGATACAATGTTAGGAGCAGATTATGTTTAACCATGTATCCAGCTAATTAAAATAGCTCACGTAACTGTATTGTGTCAACAGTTAACTTTATTATATTATTATATATTAACATTTAATATAGGATGTGTCGTTTTCTTTTGCGGGGTGCAAATATTCCACCAAAACAAATTCCTTCCAGAGACTATGTTGCAGAGACTATGTTGCAGAGCCACAGGCGCGTCCGGAGCTTAGCGCTGCCCAAGACGATTGCTATTGGTTTAAAGAAATGCAAACAACCCAGAGTGTTTTTTTTTCTCTTATGCTGGAATGTATGTGTGGTGTAGCCAGACCTTACTCCACAGTGCTGTGGAGATCTGGCAATGCGACACTAATTGCCCCAGACCCATGAGCTGTGGAGCAGACAATTACCTCCCAAAGTAGGGACCCAATCCTCCAGTGCTCTTGAGTATGCTTCACAGTGTCTCCGAAATTAACAACCGAATGCGCCAAATGTGAGTACATTTTGCCATTGGCAGATGAAACTGTCAATCTACCTGCCACGTTGGTGGGTAGCCAATGAGAATTGAGTGATTCATTAGTTGTTTTTTGGCACTGTTCTTTCACATTTCAACCAAGTCTTCCATTTCCTTGGATTTGAGCTAAAAAATGTGGCAGCACATTACTGGCAACCAACAAAAAGATGAGGATGACTCAAAGAAAAGTAAAAGAAGACGTTTTAATACCAAATGTGGCAGTTGAGTTGGCGATAACGGCAAGGTTTTTGAGTGGCTGATTTACAACCGCAGTACAGAACAAATGTACTGCAGTGACTGTCATGTGTATAGCTCAGAGCAAGCACAGTTAAATCCTTTTATGATTGGGACTGAAAACTTAAAATGATAAGCAATTAAGGACCACAAGTCATCAAAAAGCCTTTATGAGGCAAAAAAAAAAAAAAGAATTGGCTGGTAAAAAGCCAGTGTGGCAGGTGGATTTTAAAATCCACCTGCCACACTGGCTGATGGCCAAAAAAAGTAAACTTCAGGCCCTGGTCCCTAGGTATAGTGAATGTGCTGTTTTTGAACTGCACTTCACATAGTTCACTTGTCAACCAAACAATGTGTCCAACAAGGTTGAGGTTTAGTCGGTGGCACTCTTTGTCTTTGAAGAGTCACTGCACATACAAAGCATCCATTTCTTTTAATGTCATTGTAACGGCTGTTTCTGCTTCCAGAAATGTAAAACTCATCTCTACTCTTGTGCCCCAGAGGACTTCTCCTAGAACTACAACTCATAACAACAAATGGAAAAGCTTTTGTTAACTGGATACATGTTGTATCACAAATGTGTTCTCCAATCAATATAAAATGTACATATACATTTTGCAGGTTTGAATTTCACTACTTACTAGAAGTTAACATAAAGGCATAAAGTGGTGGACAGTTACTCATGTGTGCTTCTTTATACTTCTATTCCGCTACATTTAAGAGGGAAATATTTTACTTTTCGATTCATACATTCAGTTACTTTTTGACATTCTACATAAAGACATATAATAAGAAAGATTAAACCAGTGGCCTTATAGAAGAGCAGTGTCCTCGTTTCAGATGTCTATGAGTTGTTAGCAGTTACACCAAAGAGACATTTCCCCTTGTTTCATTTAAACAACTGGTCGAGGTCGAAAGAGATATAATTATCCAAAATTTCACAAAAAAGTCTAGGAAAAAGTCTACAGTCTAAAATAATGAATGCAAATGTGTGTAGCAGTTTTTATATTTTATATAAAGTTTTTTAATCATACATTATTCATCTCCAGACCCCTTAGATTTACTCTGTGACCCTTTAAGGGGGCTTAACCCCCAGGTTGGGAAATACTGAGCTACTGTATACTGTATACAAAGTAATAAAAAACTAACTTCACCTCCTTCTCCACGTGCTGCTTTCACTTTAATGCATCACAAGTACTTTTGATACATTGCTAGCCTACTACCTTTACAAGTAGGATTTTGGGTGAGGGACTTTAACGTATAAGTATTTTTACATGGTTGTTTATTAAAGAGATAGTTTATAAAGACTGTACCGTTCGTGTATACAGGCAGGCGCCATCTTGGGAAAACAGTCACGATCAGTCGAACGCCGAACGCCGAATGATGGGCTTGAGCTATGTTACTGGTTACTGGTTGCGCGGCGTTTGTCGTTCGACTGGTCGTGACTGTTTTCCCAAGATGGCGCCTGCCTGTATGTGTGAACGCTACAGTCTTTCTAAACTATCTTTTTAATAAACTGTCTGTACACTTACAAAGTTCTCAATGCTTCGGTTTACATGTAGGGACCCTCATTATGCTACCGTGGAAGTGTGGTGCTATTTTGAGCCTTGTTAGTGGTGTAAAAATAGAGATTTATTTTTACTTTACCCTCTGCCCCGACGACTAGCGTTATAAGCTAATTAGCGGTTTGCGCTAAAACTGGTCACATTCGATTAGCATGAAAACCGCATTTTGCGCCAGATTTCTCCTTTAAGTAAATGTTCGGTGTTTGTTCACCTATAGAGATGACAAGTTTTAATTAGAGGTTATATCGTGTTTCCTGCTGAACAGTGGGACACTTGAAATCATTTTACTGTAAGCTGTTTCCTTGCTGCTTTAAAAATATGCGTTAATTCATTTCCTCAGTTTCAAGAGTCCGTTGTTCTTTTTCAGAGCTACTTTGTACTGGCATTGATACTAAATACTAGGGGTGGGGAGAAATTTGAAATGCAGCATAGTATCGCAATATTTTCCCGTGGCAATACCGTATCGATACACAGACGCCAAATATCAATCTTTTATTATATTTCAATCAGGAGAGACTTTGTTGCAGATATGCAAATATGTATTGTACATGTGCATAATATGAAATGTACAGTCTTTGGGGATTAGACTCCATCGTTAAAAATATTTTAAAGGGTAGAGAAGCCAGACATATTCCCCCCGATGGAGCCTAGACACTAGTGATGGTAGAGAGGGAACCAGGAGACCGAACGAAGGAGCTGTCTGCCGGAAAGGGACTCAGGTTGCCGTGGTTGACGATGACCGGAGGTGGAAGGGGAGGAGGAGGAGTGGAAGGAGAGAAGACATTTAAAGTAGGATGTCATGCTGTGATTGGATCATGAATTTCGTGGTCAATTCTGGTTGGTTTACTGAAAAGTGAACGCCTCCTAACAGCTGAATAGTTTTAGGGAGAGGTAGTGGTGACTGAAGTTATTTAGAAGTCTTCCTGAAAGAATTAGCACTGAGTTTCCAGTAGACAAAGTTTCCTTTTGGGGACCTACATTGAAACTATGAACATTTTGAAGTTGGAAAAGAGGTAATAAATTGCAATTTATTGCAGAATATTGCAAAATGTTTTAATTCGCAATGATAATGTATCATGACATAAGTATCGTGATGATATCGTATCGTGAGGCCTCTCACCCTTAATAAATACCCTGTGGAGCTGGGCTTGAAAGTTTCATTGTACAGAGCTAGGGACAATATTCAATACTAACCGTCATCATAATTTGTATGATTCATAATTGTTGAATTATGAAGAACAAAACAACCATGACGTGCATTAAAGACGCACGTTTTCGTCATATGTCATCACAATTAAATTAAATACAAAGCAATTGTTTTTGGAAAAGTACAAAAGTGGGTACCTGGGTAGCTCACCTGGTAGAGCACGCGCCTATCTATAGAGGTTTACTCCTTGACGCAGCGGCCGCAGGTTCAACTCCGCCCTGCAGCCCTTTGCTACATGTCATTCCCATAGACCGTATACAGTCTATGGTCATTCCCCCTCTCTCCCCCTTTCATGTCTTCAGCTGTCCTACATAAATAAAGGCCTACAATGCCCCCAGAGAAGTACTAAGTGTAGGCTATACACAGTAAAAAAATAAAATGATCAATGCTTTACATTGAACATAGTCTGGATCAACGCAAGTACATAAATAATTACCTGACATCTGGCGCCAGATGTCCCTCACCTTCAGCTCTCTGTGTGAAAATGGAAAGTTTTGAAGAAAATTTGGATCGTGCAACAAGGCAGGTCAGCTCAGTTCTTTTGGGGAATTATTGTAAAGATTTACAAACCAGAAACAACCCAGAGTGGTTTTTTTTTCTCCAGATCTTATCAAACACACCTCCTCTGTCTACATTACAAAATCCCAGTCTCTCCAGATGTGTTTGCCATTTATCTCAACTGCAAAAACATAAGGAGTTTAAACTCTCATACAATGCATCCTGGGAAGTCTGCTATATGCTGATCATGTGTCTTTCGAATCTTAATTTCATGAGACGATTGAACTCAATGCGGTAGGATACATTCATTCAACTCATCATTCAAGTCAAAGGACTTCAAGTCAGGTGAACTTATGTTGGAAAAGATTAGGACTATAGTTGATTCCACTAAATTCCTCTATGATGTTTTACAATGCAGTTTTCCCATGCGTTTTTATTCTTTGGAATAATATTAAATATGAAAATAATTTGTTTCATATCTATCTAATCTATATCTATCTATCTATCTATCTATCTATCTATCTATCTATCTATCTATATAGTCATTTTTTTCAATTTAAAAGAACATCACAAAGTGAGCTACAGCACAAAAAGCTTGTTTGGGATCATTTGCATGTCGGTGTTATTAGTGTTTGAAAAAGATGGCTCGAAATACCGAAAATACCAACTGATAGGCCTAATTCCAACTGAACTTATGTTGGAAAAGATTAGGACTATAGTTGATTCCACTAAATTCCTCTATGATGTTTTACAATGCAGTTTTCCCATGCGTTTTTATTCTTTGGAATAATATTAAATATGAAAATAATTTGTTTCATATCTATCTATCTATCTATCTATCTATCTATCTATCTATCTATCTATCTATCTATCTATCTATCTATCTATATAGTCATTTTTTTCAATTTAAAAGAACATCACAAAGTGAGCTACAGCACAAAAAGCTTGTTTGGGATCATTTGCATGTCGGTGTTATTAGTGTTTGAAAAAGATGGCTCGAAATACCGAAAATACCAACTGATAGGCCTAATTCCATACAGAAATCGTACACTGCGGTGTGCCTGGTGTCGTCATCACGCTGCCGAGTAGGTGGGGGTTGACGTATACAGCAGCCCCCACCACCGCCCCCCACCCTTCCCTCACTCGGTTTTTCTCGCGGATGCTGAGACCGAGCTCCTGTGCGCGCGGGCTCTCGCAGCAGTGGCTCAACCCCTCCTCCTCCTCCTCCTCCTCCTCCAAAGATGTCGCATGAGCTTCTCCTCTCACCGCGGCTTCTCTTTTCTTTTTTCCTTTTCTTTTTCTCCCAGTGCCCTTAACAGTTAGCCTAATTCTGTCAAATTAGCAACTCTCGCCGCCGGGAGCAGCTAGCTAGCCCTCGTCTAGTCGCACGGACTGCCCCTTACAACGGAGGTGTTTAAACCTCTACCCGGCGCATCCTCTCTCTCCTTCTCTCTCTCTCTCTCTCTCTCTCTCTCTCCCTCTCCTTCTCTCTCTCTCTCTCGCTCGCTCCTCAATCGCCGCAGAACTTCGCCGACAAACCCGTCAGGTGACCGCGCGGAGCGGAATATTCATCAGCACCGTCGTCGTCTTTCATCCCTCCACTCCTTTCGGACTCCAGGCAACCGGAGCAGCCGCAGCCCCGGTCCCCGGTTCCCCCCCTGTACGCTCTCATCCGGTTTGGGACATTCTCCTGCTCCACGCACACGCAGATTAACGGGGATTCTGCCTCCCCGCTCGCGCGCTGATGCTGATGTCCTTGAGCTCGGCCTGCACGGTGAGTCGGTGAGTCCGTGCGTGCGCCCGCGTGCGTGACTGTTATTTACCCCCGGGCGCCCGAGCGTCGTTTTTATTAGAGAAGATGCGCTGTGATTCATTTATAGCACGTATCATGGCTGTTTGTTTAACTGCAGAATGTACAGCAGGCCCTAATGTGGTATTTCTCATCACAGGCCTTACACAGCTGTAATAAGAGCCTATACAGTAGGGCATACCATAATTCCCTGCATGGCAAACAGCGCTATGACATTATGAGGGTGTATGTGTGTATGCGTGTGCGCGCGTGTACGTGTGGATGTGCTTGTGTTGAGCTAATGATACGTATCCATCCATCCGTCCATCCATCCATCCATTCGTGTCCTGTGTCAGTTGATGATGCGGTGCCGCTTGCCGCTTGCTTTTCCCGGGCGCCGGGGCGCTATGTATCAGGCTATAAGGTATTAGGTATCAATTGCGTTGTTTGTCTCGGTTACGGCACGTCGCACCTGCAGCGCTGAGCTGCGGGGGTGTCGATTTGATCTGGTAATGATCTCTGGCCGGAGGGACTTTTCATAAGTCGTCCTGTTCAGGCTCGGTTTGAGTTGGGCTGAGCGGGCCAGCGGTGGTCGGGCCGGTAACCTTGCGGAGGGACATAGGGTAGGCATGTGTGGCGCACCATCACTCTCTTTCTCCTTGCATCTTTAGTGGTCCACAGTGTAGTTTCTCGGCATTGACCAGGACCTCCTGTTGTTGCCATATATGTGATGAGGATGAGGATGAGCAGAGGGATGAAGCTCAGGCACGTTTGAAGGTGACCAGGAAAGGTCGTTTTGTATGGGAAGCACACTGTTCCATGGGGCCATTCCTGCAAACAAGTGCTGCACAGTCTTGCTGGCAATTGCAAGAATTAAGTGTGTGTGTGTGTGTGTGTGTCTTGCTTTTGGGTGGAGGTGGATAGTGGCTCATGTGGGATAGACACGGGACACTGATAGTGAGAGTGTGTGTGTGTATGTGTGTGTGTGTGTGTGTGTGTGTGTGTGTGTGTGTGTGCATGCATGTGTGTGAGATGGAAGATAGATGGATACATCTGTGGTCAGTCTTAACTCTGACTTTTCCCCTTTCTTTCTTTCTTTCCAAGTCCAATTGAAGCCCCTCCCTTTGTCAAACTGTTACCATCATCATCCTCCTCGTCATCATCAGCATCATCCAGTTGCTTTAATGTGCTCCACACAGTAAATGCAGATATCTGTGCCCTGTTGGCTCTTGTAAGTGTGCTATTCCCGCTGGGCATTACAGAAGTGTTTTACTGGCGCCGGGCCAGCGATGGCAGGTAGCAGCCCAGATACAAGGGCCCTGCCAGAGGTGACCCTTCAGATGCCTGTCGAAAAGTAGGACTGCAGGTGCACAGGTGGACCGCAAGCTAGCTAGTGTAGGCGGGGGGATGAAATACTGAAAAGTTCACACACACACACACACACACACACACACACACACACACACACACACACACACACACACACACACACACACACACACAGACACATACACACACACACACACACACACACACACACACACACACACACACACACACAGACACATACACACACACAGAGCAGTAAAGGAAAACTGTCACCTATGATGACAATTGTGTGCACAAGAAGTACAGACAGGAACACACGAATGCACACATACTTGTTAAGTCACATGTGCTCAAGTGTGCAATTATGTACCACACACTAACACACACACACACACACACACACACACACACACACACACACACACACACACACACACACACACACACACACACACAGTCACAAAGCATACGAGGCCCTGCTGGCCTAAAATCAAATCCCGTGAGGACCTTCTCTCTCGTGTGTTCCCCTCTCTGTTCCTTTCTTTACTTTCTTGTTTCTGCGATAAAGAGGAAGCCCCTGAGGGGAAAAAAGTGAGCACTTTCTCTTAAAAAACAAAAAACAAAAAAACAATCAAATCCCCCCCCCCCCCGAGGGATAGTGTGCTGAGAAGCAGGGCTAGCATTCAGGATAACTGGGCAGGTCACTGATGATTGTGGTGACCTTTTGTCTAAATCTTTTCATGTTGTGTGTGTCATGTCAGCGATCATTTAAGTGATGTCTCTGGGCATGAGTGTAGTGTCTTTTTGTGTACTATACATTCGTGATGTTGGTATGCTGTGGCTAAAGGGGACTGTATTTGTGTGCATATGTGTGTGTGTGTGAGAGAGAGTAAGGAAGGCATAACAAATTGAGTGACAAAGTTTTTTGTGCAATTACGTAACACTGGCTCACATGTGCGCATACACATGTGCACTGTGCACATCAAAGCTCTAAGACAAACAGAAAGACACGGTCAGAGTTAGTTGCAATAGTTGGGAGGCTTAACAGAAGTGCTTTTTCCTGCGTGAGCGTTATAAAATCAGACAGAATCTGTGAGTAAGAGACCGGGCAGGGAAGAAAATGCACACTGGCTGATTAAATAAATGATTGCAGTATGTAGCAGGAAGCAGATAGACCAGGATAGCGACAAAATAAGGGAGTCAGAAGAGAGGAAGAAGATGGTAAAATAATAACAAGCAATGACACAACACAAACCAAGGCATGTAAAAAAAAAGATAGATAGATAGATAGATAGATAGATAGATAGATAGATAGATAGATAGATAGATAGATAGATAGATAGATGGGAGACCAGGCAAATAAGAAAAGATGGAGCGAGAGGAAGCTTCAAAGGCAGAGCAGGGTGACTCAGTCATAAACTAACACTCTCAGTCAGGATAGAGGCATGGTAGGTCAGAGAGGAAATAAAGGGAGGGAGAAGATGCAAGAGGCAGACAGAGCTATGGGAGAGTGAAGAGTGGAGAGGAGGGAGGAGAAAAGGAATTAATGATGAGACTCTGTTCTTCTTTCATGCTTATCCTTATGTAAAATACCCTGATAAGGCAATCACAACATGTTGTGCCATGTGTGATGCTGAGAATATTTAGTTACAGGCAGCGCTAATTGCTCGTGTGGGAAGAAGCTTGCTTGGTCTCACTCAGTGTGGCTGAAGTTGCTGTTCTACTAGGCGGTTGCTGGACGCTATCGGTGTCAGATTTATTGTAATTAAATCAGTTCCAGCGATGTGCCGAAATGTTAAATCAGTGATTAGGAATTATTATTATTTTTTTTTTAGGGGATTCAACAAGAGCAGCTTACTTCAGGAAAATTCCATCTTTCGGGTCTCACAAGCCTTTTATTAGACTGAACCAATTAAATGTGAAGTAATCGCACCTGCAAGGCATGTGGATGTGTCCAGGCATGGCATGATTTGTGACAAAGGACGTACCTGGTTTGAAGTAGCATTACAGTACCTGGGTTAACATAAAGGAGCATGGTGGTAAAAATCTTTATTTTTTTATTATTATCAAGAAATCCCATGAAAAAACCCAAAACCAGCAATACTAAATTATAAATGATATTCAGAACACGAATATAGCAGCAAACTATTTGCTATGTAAAGATGTAGTGGGGTAATGGCGGGCTGAGCAGAGAATGAAGTCAAACTCCCTTTGTGTGTGTTGGGATCTGAGCTTCTCTGTTTTTTTTTTTGGTTTGGTAGCCAGGCTGGCGGCGCAGGCATCTGAGCGCCTCCCTTTGAAACTGTTGGCCCTCCCCGTTAGGGCTGCGCAATTAATCGCAATTTTATTTTTGGACTAGTGCAACATCCAAATCGCGCAATATTTGTTAAAGGCTAAATATGTGTCAAACCATTCTAAATGAAGTATTGTAGTGCTGCAGAGACGTCCCAGCCTACAAATCGTATTCCACAGTCTAAATCATTTTTAGTTTGGTATAGATCCTCGCAAAAATCACACTATAATCATTTTAATTGTTTCAATTTGAATATTTTTCAATGAAAATGAGAATAATGATACAAAAATGATCTTTCCCTCCGATATTGTGAATCATATCGCAATCGCGATATCAGTCAAAACAATCGCAATTTGATATTTTCCTCATATCGTGCAGCCTTACTCCTTGTTTCTTCCCCCCCGCCTCCCCTAATTGCTGCCGCTCTGCACGGCACACTACCTACGCGAAAGAGCAGTGCCGCTCATACAGAGGTTACCACTGATAATGTCGCAGAAGCAAAACTCACTCACCCTCCGATTGCCCCCAAAATTCCATTCTCCAATTTTTCAGTTTGCGTTTAACACACTACTACTTTAATAAAGTCTCCATCCACGACACAGCACTTAAAGCAAACTCACTTTTCCAGCTAGTTCACCCGTTAATCTCTTTTTTTCCTTCTTCCAAAACAGCCAGGAGTGGAGTTTTCTTTAAAACATAATTATGATAACTGCATGCCAAATTAATCAGAGCAAGGCCAAAGGCCAAAGGCCAAATTTAAATAAGTTACCACATTGCAAAAGCTATTTTTAAACAGAGTCCGACCCAGTCAGTCTACATAAAAACCCACCAGTGCTACATTCGCTTCCAGCTAACTTCACGGAGAACAGTGACGGCAGAACAACATCACCGATCTATTCCAGGGAAACTCTGGCAACGGGAAACACTGATGAAACTGCCAATTAGATTAATTACTTGTTAATAGAAGGCGGCGGAACGCCATTCCGGATCGCACCGGCCCACTTTAACCCCTACAGTTAATATCAGATGAAAAATGTTATAGCTTTATTGCACTGATTTAATTCTTTGTGGATGAAAGCCGTTTGATTTTTGGAGCTTGTTGAAAACAGGTTTGGTTGAATACAATGATGCAAATCTCAATCCAAGACTTAGTTTGCACTCCATTTGTTCCTTTTTTGAGAATATTTAAAGCTGCTGTAATCAGTGTTTTTATATGAACAATGGATGAAATGACTAGACTACTACTGTTGTATAGTTAAGTATGGTGTGAAAGGTGTCCCTCGTAGTGATGAACCCAGCTCTGCAGCTCCTTTGACCTCTTCGGAGCATTAGAGCGTCTTTTAATTCATTGTTTTGGATTCATGGCGTGCAACTTCACTGTTTTGGTTCAGTCTCATGGCTCTCATGAGACGCAGGAGGCAGCTGTTTCCAGCTAAAAAAAACCCAAAAAAAAACACTTGTTTAGTGCTACACAGCACTAAACAACAGACAGACAAAGTTAGCGATTAGCTGGTGAACATAGTAGAGCATTTTGCAGCGAGATATTTTTTCCTCAGGAGTTGGTGGAGTGAATATTAGACTTACATTTATCGTGTGGCCAGAAAGGCATCTCTAAATGAATCCTAATGTTACTCAGTGTCAGCTGGATGTGTAAATAAGCCACTGTTTATTAGCTATATCCACTTTATAAAGTAATACTACGTCAGTGTTGTGTGTACAGCTTGTTGTGCTGCCCCCAAATGGCCAAACAGCTTTAGCTTTACAAAGCTTAATGTGTGGAAAAACTGAGCAAAGGTTTAGGTTTGCTTACAGGGCTAGACCAATAATGATCTTACCTTTTTAGATAATCACATGTATCATATTTGTAACCATTTTCTAACATGACTGTACACTCCAAGACACACCTTCTTGTGTAATAATAATACAGTGTTTCCTCTATGTTGATTTGACGGTGGCGGCCCCCCACGGCAACATTTTTGCAGAAATAGGGGTGCATTGTTAGAGCGCATGTCGAACGTTTGTATTTGAGGTGCATTATTTACATTTACAAAGACACTGCATTAAGATAATGTAATTAATCGTGGGTTTATTGTTATTTGCTACAGAATGCTTAGCCTATATGTCAAGATCAAAGTCGGCCTATATAGTAACTCAAAAAATACAGTTCAATCACAACTGAGAATGTGCCTCATTGAGTGTGTGTGAATAGAGGTGAATAAATATATTTGTGTTGCAGCGAAGTGTCAGTTCCGTTGCATGGGGGGGGGGTCGGACCTGCCCCCACTGCTAAAAAAAAATCCTAAAGGAAACACTGAATAATATAATGATGATAGTGAGTGAGATCAATAGAACAGAGTGGTAATGTTGTATCTCTTTCTCGCTCTCTCTCTCAGGTCCAGGTGGTGCAGTAGTAGCTACCTCTGAACTGGATCCACTTCCCGTCTCTGATTTATCAGCCGCCTTTGCCTTGCTCGCCCCTCTCTCCATCCGTCCACCATCCTCCCATCCCCGTCTCTGTGAGTCTGTCAGTCCGTCCGTCTGTCCATGGACTGGCCGTGACCCTGGAGGGAGGGGGACAGAAAAGAGGAAAGAGCGGAGTCGCAGAGGAGACGAAGGAAAAGAAAGCTGGATTCATTCATTCATCAAGCTTCTGAAGTGCCCCGGCTTGCTGTCCTTGATCCCCCTCACCCTCCTCCTCCTCCTGTTATGGAGAATTAAAGGAGCAGTGGGAGGCTAGGCCAAGATAGTGAGGAGGAAAAAATAAATAATCAACCAACTCCACTTCATTGTCCTTGAAATGAAATAAAAAAAGGTGTATCATCATAATTACAGATTCTTTAAGAAAGAAATCAAGACTGAACCAAGATATTGGCTGCTGAGCACATGAACAACCCTCCACCAACCAAACGAAAGGGGAACTGAGTTGAGGACAGACTACAGAGAGAAAGGAGGACCAAAAAACAGAAAAGAAACCCTTACTGACATGTCAACAACAGCCACTATGGGTGAAATGGCCAACAGCGCGGTGGAGTTTTATCCCAAAGGGACAAGAGGCGTGGGCGGAGGAGTAAGGGCAGATGGCAGCCATGCAGGGGGAGACTTTGGGGTCACGGTGGCGGAGCTATCGGAGCTGATGGAGCTCCGAGGAGCCGATGCCATTCAGAAGATCCAGGAGAGCTACGGAGACGCAGATGGGCTCTGCCAGAGACTACAGACCAGCAAGACTGATGGTGAGCAGGCATGGGTGGACGGATGGTTGAGCTGTTGAAAAAGTAGAGCGGTGGATATATGAATAATGGAGGAGTAGATGGATGAATGGAGGATAGCACATGTATGAAAAGACTGATGAAAGGAATGGTTGGGTGGTTGAGTAGGTACAGTACCAGTAGGACTGGGCAATAATTCAATATGATAATTTATCGTCTTTCAATGGAATCATATATTGAGATATTGTGATATACAGTTACATTGTCTAAATTGATAATAACAAGCACATACCAACTAAATTTTCTCAGAAAATCAGTTGTGAAACATTTTGAGGGAATATCATTTGAAGAATTGCAGATTTGTGTTAACATCACACTTATTTTGTGCACGCATGTAATAGGCATGGGCCGGTTAGCGGTTTTAAGGTATACCGCGGTTTGAAAAAGTAAAGCTTTCAAAACCACTAAAATGTTCTGTCACGCCGTTCCTGCGGTATGAGCTGTTTTTTATGAGTGGTCAAGGACAGAAAGAGCAGTTTAGTAATCCGTCTCCCTGACATAAAATACATTGGGGCGCATGGTTAGCTCACCTGGTTGAGTGTGCGCCCCATGTAACGAGGATTAGTCCTTGTCGCAGCAGCCGTGGGTTCGGTTCCGACCTGCGGCCCTTTGCTGCATGTCATCCCTCTCTCTCCCGTTTCCATTACTTAATCTGTCCTATAAATAAAGGCAATAAAAGCCCAAAAAAAGAATCTTTAAAAAAAAAAAATACATTGTGTTTTTTTTTTTTTTTACCCAGATATTTAAAAAATAAATACATTTTAAAACTGTAATTGTAATATTGCAATACTGTGAAACTGTGATAATTTTGCTGAAGGTTATCATAACGTCAGAATCGTATACCGGCCCATGCCTAGCATGTAAACATAGTCAGTGTATAGCTGGAACATTTTTATTTATTTTTCCGTATAATTTTACGTGAAACTGTTTCCAACATTATTGATGATTATTTATCTAAAATCTCAAATTTAAAAAATATTTTGTGAAAGCACCAATTGTCAACCCAACAATATCGTCGCAATATCAATATCGATGTATTTGGTCAAGATTATCGTGATATCTGATTTTCTCCATATCGCCCAGCCCTACGTACCAGTCACAAGTTTGGACGCACTTTCTCATTTAAGTGATTGGGAAAGTGTGTCCAAACCTTTGACTGGTACTGAACATGAATGGGTGAATAATAGGGCTGCTAGTATTGATTATTTTCTTTGTCGATTAATCTGTTCATTAGTTTCTCGGTTAATCGATTAGTTGTTTGGTCTATAAAATGACAGACGACAGAAAGACGACGTCCTGAAATGTCTTGTTTCGTACACAACTCAAAGATATTCAGATTTAAAACTAGAAAATATTCACATTTAAGAAGCTGAAATAATTATTTTTTCTTAAAAAAGGACTCAAATCAATTAATCACTTATCAAAAACAGTCGGCGATTAATTTAATAGTTGACAACTAATCTGTTAATCTTTGTAGCTCTAGTGAATAGATTGCTGGTTTGCTGGATGGATGGATGGATGAATTTGTAGAGAGGATGAAATGGAGATGGGTTAACAGTGAGATGAATTTGGTACACTGAGATGAATTAAAAGAAGAAGTGGAAGGATAGATGATCCTGAGTCTTGGGTGGGGTAACTCATAAACACAACTGCATGAGTCCTAATCATCTGTCTAATGTCTACTCCATCATCATTTGGCTCAAACAAATGAAACAGATTAATGTCATCAATCATTCTATAACAAGATCAATCTTTTGTTGCAACACTAACATGCTGACATGTTTTCATGACAGAAACTGACCAAGACAACATTCATTTTATTTTTCTCATGCATTATCACTACGCACATAGACTGAATTAAAAAAAATGCACCAATTTCACCGCAGTACAACACATTTCAGACAGAAGGATACAGAATGAAATGAAAGCACTTACATCAAACAGTAAAAACTGATTTTATTCATGGAGTGTAATCCTGGCTGGGATGGATTCCTGGATAAATTGATTGGTGAATGGATGATGGGACTCTAATGGATGATAAATACATTTTAAATCCATAAATGGATGAATGGAGTAAAAGTGTGCAAGGATTGACGAGGATCTCGAATATTGCAGACACAGCGTCCGTAACTACGGGTCCATGTATAGCATTCTCATTGTTGATTTTGCTGCCAAATGTATAAAGCTGTAAATCCTCACATTTGACAACCAGGAACCAGCAAATTTCTCCTTGAAAAATGACCGAATTTAATTTAAATAAGGAATAATAACTAGATCTGAAAGGATTGATCAATTAATCGATCGACTGAAAAATGGCAAACATTCTAACAATTTGTAGACCATTAATTGTAAAAGAAAAAAAAAAGAATCAATAGATGAATCTATAATGGAAATAATCGTTAGTTCGAGCCCCCAAAGCGTATCTTGAAATTGCTTACTAAATGGTATATTTACTTAATAAATGAGTTGACTGTAAACTATCTAACAGTACCTTACACTTACAAACTTAAACACACACTCTCTCACACACATGCATGCATGTATGCAAGTTCATATAATTATGCCAATCAAAGATTTGAGGAAACTACTGAGGGTATATTTTGTGTTTCTGTGTTTTAGTGTGTGTAGGTCTACATGCATGCGCCCACTTGTATGTTCTAACAGGGGTGTGGTACCACACTACGCCCACTCCTTCAACTAGTTTGTAACCTAGCAACACAACAGCAGAGAGAAGTTGGCTGCGAAAGTCAGCAAGAGAGAGAAAGATTACGGAGAACTGTGAGATGGTGAGACGCTGAATTTGAGCAAGAAGAGTGTGTGTGTGTGTGTGTGTGTGTGTGTGTGAGAGAGAGAGATATGGAGATGGGAAAAAAGTGAGAGAGTTGGTGGGTGTTAAATTACAGTAAGTCTGTGTTGAGTGTTGCTAATTTGATACTGTGAGCTGGTCAGGATTCAGTGCAGCAGGTCCCAACAAACCCAGCATACACATACACACAGAGTCGTGTATCTGCAGTTGTTCCTACAAAGCACAGTTGGCAAACAGCGGACGCAAACACACTAACGCTGCTCTCCATACACTTGGACAGGCTTCTTTTGCACTGTGCTGACTTTCATACATTACATATGGTGTCATCTGGCGTGACAGACCAGCCAGTACAAAACACGGATGAAGAACGATGTTTCCCACCTTGTAGAAATCTAATGTCATTACTTGAAACGGATCATTCAGATGTTTTATGCTCCAGAGGGGTGTACCACGAAGTAAGATGAGAAAAACGTGATTATGCGATCGCATAATTCAATGCATAATCAGCCAAAGTCCGCGTATTGATGCGGGGGCGGCATTTTTTCAAATACGCTGCACTTTCGCCGCACAAATTGCTGATTTCCGCGCAAAATATGCGGGGCTTGCATGATTTCATAATCCCCGCATTTTCGTTGCAAAACAGTCACATATCTTAGCAGAAAGTTGACATTTTTTGCGTTTACTTCAAACAAGAGCAGCCAGTTTCCCCTGTTGCCATGGGAACATTATGAAGTGATGTAATTACGCGACATGAACATCATCAAAAAGCAGGGTGTTGGGGGAATCACTTTTTTTCCTCTTTTTTTCATCAAACCGCAGTTTTTGCAAGTTCCCGCAATTTCATCGCATAAAATTGCATAAATATCCCGCATATTCCATCGCCTTTTTTAAGAAAACGTGCCGCATAATCAAGGATTTTTGCCCACAACAATCACAAAAAAACTCTGCATTTTTCTGGAAGGTCTGTCTTTGAACCTGGCTAGATACCATGGTAATTTATGTTGCACGCCCAACTGGCTCCAGAGGAGGTAATGTTCAGAGTTTCGGACTGAATTGAAATCGGCTATTAAAAGGAGCCACCTGTTTTGCAAAATGCTAGGGCTGCAACTAACGATTGTTTTTTATTGTCGATTCACCTGTAGATATTTTCTTGATTAATCGATTTGCGGCGATGGGGAATCGAATTTGAGGAATGGACTCGAGTTGCACTGAAGTCCCACACACAGTGACTTTAGACTTGACTTGAGAAACGTCCTCAAAAGACTTTGTGGGATGCGGGACTCGTGAAAAATCTTTATTTTTAGGAAGCGTCTGATGAGCTGAATATTATTCCCCTCCCTGCGTAACCTATAACCCATGTAACATGTAACATATGTGCTGCTGCACGTGAGAGAGGACGGCAAACATGTCGACCGCACCAGCAGCTGCTGTGCCGTTCATCAGAAGCTTTGGCTTTAAAAACTTCATCGAGGCCCAAACTCAAAAAAGGTTTGAATGCAAAATATGTGGTATCAAAATAAAGGATTCTGGCTAAACTAGGGCTGGGCGATACGGAGAAAATCAAATATCACGATATTTTTGACCAAATACCTCGATATCGATACCGCAACGATATTGGAGAGTTGACTATTGGTGCTTTCACAAAATATTTACACAATGAGATTTTTGATAAATAATCATCAGTAATGTGGATATAATGACTAAGTGGGTAAAGGCAAATTATAGAACAGTTACAACAGTCTTGTAAGTTCAGAAAATGACATATTGTGAAAAGAAAAACCAGGAAAAGACAACACTTATGATATCCAAAATCTAAGACGATATCTAGTCTCATATCACGATATCGATATAATATCGATATATTGCCCAGCTCTAGGCTAAACCATATCTAAATTTATCAGGCATCTGAAAATGCACCCTGATAGGCTAAACATGTTTAGCTCAGCATTGCCATCTAATGTTAGCTTGCTTCTTGCTTTAGCCACAACTTCGCTAGATGTTATGAAAAGATGAATGAGGGTTTGTTTGTTTGCCAAACTTGTGGTAGTAGATCTACGTAACAATTTACCTCCCACTGGCTGCAATGCAATTCCTTATATATAGCTATACAGTGTTCTATGCAGCCGAGATGGAACACAGAAGGTAATACAGCACTCATTATAACCGCGGAAGACTTGAGACTTGACTTGGACTCTAGCTCAGAGACTTGAGACTTGACTTGGACTCTAGCTCAAAGACTTGAGACTTAACTTGGACTCTTAGCTCAGAGACTTAAGACTTGACTTGGACTCTTAGCTCAGAGACTTGAGACTTGACTTGGACTCTTAGCTCAAAGACTTTAGACTTGACTTGGACTCTAGCGCAAAGACTTGAGACTTGACTTGGACTGAGCATCTCTGTCGATAAGTTGTTTGGTCTAAAATGTCAAAAAAACATTTAAAAATGTTGATCAGTGTTTCAGCCAAAGATGACATCCTCAAATGTCTTGTTTTGTCCACAACTCAAAGATATTCAGTTTAGAGGAGTGAAGAAGCTAGAAAAGAAGCTGGAATCAGAAATTCTGTCCTTTTTTTTTTTTAAAATAAGAAATGACTCAAACTGATTAATCGAGTTTCAAAATAGTTAAATTTGATTAATTTAAGAGTTGACAACTAATCGATTAATCTTTGCAGCTCTACAAAAAACATTATATGCTAACTTGTTGAGCCGTACGCTAGTAATGTCACCGAATGAAGTTGTGCAATTAGAGTAGTGCAAACTGTATACGTTGCGTTTTTGTTTAGTCACAGGAACTTACATGCATTCAGGTGGTGATTCAGAAAATCTGAGCCAGGATAGTGTACATGAATGCGACAAGTGCTTCCTGTTTGCATCAGGTAATACAGCAAAAACAGTAAAAATTGTACACAGAATGTCATCCGTACACAAAAAGAGTGATGATGATGATACCATTTTGGATGATGTTTTTATGCTTGGTCCTGATTTGCTAAATGTATTAGGCTATTGGTGTTCATCACAGATAATAAATTCACTTCACTTTGGCCAAAAACTAAAGTCATTTCCACGTATCCCTTATTATGGGGCAGTGTCAGGTGTGCGATTGGTCCATTTTGTGCAGTAGAAGAGCCAAATGATGCCAAATGCCCCCTTTTATAAGGTATGGTTGGTTGATAACAACCGTCGTGACACCCATTATCTCTGATTGGGGTTTTAGGTTTTGTCGAGTCAGCTAATGCAAAGAAAGCCTGGCTCTGTCAAACTGGCTCGGTGGTACTCCCCTCTGATCTGAGGCGTTTGACAGTACAACAAAAGCTGCTTCCTCTTCTTAGTATGAATACAATACTGATAACAGAGGAGGAATTGGCAGATCAGATATACAGATGGGAAAATATGGGTATATATACAGTAGAGAGATTCTCATGCCAACAGAAATCCATATTTTGCAACAGTTCTACACAAATTGATAGTGTATGACACACACACACACACACACACACACACAGATATGGATACCCCAACACTGCAGTATGAGACCATTATATCCACACTGAAGAGACAGAAAATAGTACGTGGAAAAACGATGTGAACGGAAGCTCCTTTCACACAGAGATTCCACAAAAGCGCCGTAATGGAGGTGTTCCGTTACACCGGCTTTTTTTATTTACACAGAACCAAGCCCAGGCGGTGTATTGTCTCCCCAGTGTGTGATTTCGGGAGCAAAAGGGGCGTGACGTGTAACACAACAGCGTCGACATCTAGTGTGTGTGAGCCAATCCGCACCATTAATCAACCACCCGAACCCGACTGAGAGAAGGACAAGATGTGTGTGTGTGTGTGTGTGAGAGAGAGAGAGTGGAAGAGAAGGTGGACTATTGACAATTGCAATGTTTCTGTCAGTTATTATTAACTTACAGCTACTCTGAACACTTTGTCACCTTTTGACCCTCCTGTGGGACGACTCGTGCATCATACTGCGTGTAGTCCCGCCATGCCGGCGGCCCCTTTCACACAGACGTCGATTTGGCTCTGTTACGGCTCTGTGACTATAACTCCGATGCCGGCTCGAAGACGCCACAACTCTGTACCCCCAATTCCATCTTCGTAACTTTTACACAGGCGGCCGGTCGGCTCCAAGGTGCAACAGTCCCGCCTTGAACAGGCTGTGTGAAAGGTGCTGGAGAAAGAGGGAATGAGAGAAAGTGTGTGTGTGTGTGTGTGTGTGTGTGTGGGAGGAGGGGGGGGGAATTGGTGAGGAGGAAAAGCTAGAACAGCTTGCCGCATTGTCAAGGACACATCAAGGAGAGATTGAGAGAGGGAGCAAAAGAGAGGAAGAGAGCCAACGAGGGAGGCTGTGCATGGGAGAGAATGCGGAGGAAGGGAAGAACGATGGGATGGATGAGAAATGGAGGGAGAATGCAGCTCACTACGATTACTCAGCATCAGGTCACCTGTTTTTTCCTCTCTCTCGGTCTCTGTGTGCCTCGCCTTGGCCTGAACCCTGTTGAGCATCATATTGCTACACAACACTTCAGCAGGCTGGGAGCTACATATGACTCCCTGCAGCAAGCACATTGGACCAGGATGTCTCCGAACACACAGACACGCAAACGGACAGAAAGATGGTCACCGATCTTGGCCAACCACCGCGCACAAATTGCCATTCAGCCCCTCCCCAGCCAATCAGAAAAGAAAAGAAAGACAGCTCTGCTCCAAACCTAGCACACTGGAGGAATGACATCACCTGTTGCTGGGCAGAAACCTGTTAGAGACAGGAAGCCCTGGACCTGATATCATGGTCACCATGGAAACTGAATTAATTAAGGGTGAGGTTGAAGGGGAGAGGATGGAGATGAGAGAGGCAAAGTTTGGTGGGAGGAAAGTAAAGTTGGAGTTAGCAGCCATGAGTCATAGATTTCACTATGTTTTATGTGTTTTCAACTATTTGAAGTTTGTCTAGGCAATGCCAGTTCATTTGTATAGCACAATTCATACACAAGGCAACTCAAAGTGCTTTACAGAGGCATAGAAAGACATTTTAAACATAAACATAAAAGTACACTCAAGAGACAATGACAGAATAGTTATACAATTATATTTTTTTGTAATGTTATAACAAAATTAGAACATTATAATAAAATAGACGTTAAAATCATTAAAATACGACAGTAAGAGTACTTCTTTTTTTTTATTTAAGATTATTTTTTGGGGGCTTTTCCCTTTATTATAGTGACAGTGGATAGACATGAAAGGGGGAGAGAGATGGGGGATGACACGCAGCAAAGGGCTGCAGGTTGGGTTCAAACCCGGGCTGCTGCAGGACTCAACCTACATGGGGTGAACGCTCTTACTGGGGGGAGCTAGAGGCTTCCCCACCCTCCACCTTACCCCCCCTCTCTCCTCCTCAATAGCTACAGACACAGAAATGGCACATCCTAAAGAAAGCTCATTGTAGGACTGGCTCTAGTGGCTGTAATTCTGCACCAAGGCTGAATTTTGGGAAAGAGACTTCAGATACAGTATTAGGGAACAACTAAGGTCTATATAAAAGAGACTTCAGATACAGTATTAGGGGACCACTAAGGTCTATATAAAAGAGACTTCAGATACAGTATTAGGGGACCACTAAGGTCTATATAAAAGAGACTTCAGATACAGTATTAGGGGACCACTAAGGTCTATATAAAAGAGACTTCAGATACAGTATTAGGGGACCACTAAGGTCTATATAAAAGAGACTTCAGATACAGTATTAGGGGACCACTAAGGTCTATATAAAAGAGACTTCAGATACAGTATTAGGGGACCACTAAGGTCTATATAAAAGAGACATCAGATACAGTATTAGGGGACCACTAAGGTCTATATAAAAGCATCCAAAGAGCACCATGTCATGGGACCTTTAAACTACTACCTGCCAAACACTGCTATATGGAATTTTATCAACACTTTTATAAATGACGATGAAACTGGAACCCTTCAAATGGTCACTGTTACACAGAATTCTTACTGATATTAAATAAACCTTCAAACTGGTTATTTAAAATTAGGACTGGGTATCGTTTAAAGATTTTCAATACCGTTACTGATACCGTTATTTCGATATCGGTTCCTGAATGATACTTTTTTCGATACTAAATTTGTTAAATCTGTCTCTGTGTGTAACGTATGCCTCTACGATGTGTTAGAGACAGCCAATCACAGACGTTATTACTGTAGATCCTGGTAGAAGCATGCTGCATGCTTATTGGCTCACTGACGCTGATGAGAGTTACTAAATTTGGTAGCGAATGACGAGGCATTTTTCGATACTCAACGCTATTGAGGCAATTCGGTCGGTGCCTAAAAAGTGTTGAAGTTCAGTACCCAGCCCTGTTTAAATCAGCATGAAAGTTACTTTAATTGGAAATTTGCCACTGTGTGGGCAGATACGTTTTTTGGTTTTTTTTTATCACACCTGGCATGTGAATTTCGCTTTTCTTTTCTTAAATTTGCTAACATCTCAGCCTTTCTCCCCCCGCCCCCCCCCCCTCTTTTTGTGTCTTTCTCTCTGTCCCATCCTCTGTCTCCATCTCTCAGGTCTCAGTGGGGACCCGGCAGACCTGGAGCGCCGGGGCCAAATTTTCGGCCAAAACTTCATCCCCCCGAAGAAGGCCAAGACTTTCCTGGAGCTCGTGTGGGAGGCCTTACAGGACGTCACACTTATCATCTTGGAGGCGGCCGCCATCATCTCCCTCGGCCTCTCTTTCTACCAGCCTCCTGGGGGGGATACTGAAGGTGAGGCTGGGGCCAGAGGGGGCTGGGGAGGATGGTTTGGGAGGGTGTGAGAG
This sequence comes from Perca fluviatilis, assembly GCF_010015445.1. Classification (NCBI taxonomy): domain Eukaryota; kingdom Metazoa; phylum Chordata; class Actinopteri; order Perciformes; family Percidae; genus Perca; species Perca fluviatilis. Next base: position 35,209,218 of record NC_053116.1, read on the forward strand.
TAAGTCGGGCAGTAAGGGCAATAGAAGGGGAGCGACATAAACCGTTCCCTTATCATGTAAACAAACGGAAACAAAATGACTACCAATACGTCCCTGAAACAAAGCGAGCGCAGCGAGAATAGTATAAGGTTGTACATATGTTGCATGTTACATTTCCACTGTTTAGAAACGAAAGCCCGCTCCATTTTTCCTTTTTTCAAGGGTGCTTCTGCTTGACAATGTATTTTGTATTTGTATTTTTGTATTTTTATTTATTTAAACAGGGACAATGTACAATATACATTAACCTTAGACAGGAGAGATGCATTATACCAGGTTGTAGCACATGTGCTAGTTTCCACCTGTAGTCCCTGGGCAGGCTGATTTCAACAAATGAATTTAACACATTTATACCAAAACCAATGATGATGGCGAACACACTACATAGTGCACTATTTCCTTGACAGGGAACGGTTTTGCACACAGCTATAGAGAGGTGAGAAAAAAGATGATTCATCATCGGCAGACAGTATCGTCCTGATTAAAGACATGGAGGAAACTCAGGTTGTAGGAAGAGAAGAAAGGAATACATTTAGGAGGTTAAAGAAGAGTTTTGGCTCTTCATAGAGCAAAGTGAGAGCGAAAGTAAAGGGAGAAGGATGAAACACGAGTATTAAAACAAGCTTATGTAGTGTATTGGTAACACAAGTAGAGAAGGGACATACGTTGACTCAAAACAAATTTGACTGGGTACATGTAAATTCTGTTCAAATGGAACCATTAGCTCGTACTTAAATGTCTTAGCATGGCTCACCACCAACAGTCAGTCTGTCATCTTTCAGTTTTGATTGTGGATGACCCATTTATTTACATTTCGATCACAGATTGTCTCTTCAACTTTGCTTTCATTCTTAAGTTTGATATCTTTGGAAAATAATAAAATAAATAGTGAACCTAACCAAACTATCCATACCACCAACCAGCTGTTACTTCAGGTGGGTTAAATACTCTTTGATTCAGTTGTGATATCATGTATTCTAATATCCAACCAACCTTCCCTCCGTTTCCCGTCTCTCCAGCATGTGGGGTTGTGTCGGGGGCGTCAGAGGATGAAGGCGAGGGCGACACCGGCTGGATCGAGGGCGCGGCCATCCTGCTGTCTGTTGTGTGTGTCGTCCTGGTGACGGCGTTTAACGACTGGTCCAAAGAGAAGCAGTTCCGCGGTCTACAGAGTCGGATCGAACAAGAACAGAGGGTCACAGTCGTGCGTAAAGGAAATGTCATCCAGATCCCGGTGGCTGACATGGTGGTGGGGGACGTGGCGCAGGTCAAATACGGTAAGAAGCTATCACAAACGCTTATTGTATAAAGGGCGGAAACTTACAGATATTTTCACTATCGATTAACCCTCTGAGGTCTAAGGCCATTTTCTCGATTTTTAAATATCTTCTTTAAGTCACCTTTTAAGGGTTTTTGAATATAACCTGATTCCCATTTGTTTCATATCAAAATGTTCAGAACAAACTCAGCTGTCTGTACAGTGGGGACCAAATTTATCCCAGAGCAATGTGTAAAGAGATAATTTGGCCCTAAAGCTGAAAAGTTGATGTTAGCTTTTTGGAATTCCTCAAATCACTTGTGAAAACATTTACACCTTTACTTGTGTGGACGAATTGTTTTGGTGCTTGAAATGAGTTTACCAAAGTCTTAGGTTCACAAAAGTAGTGTAATATACAGTATGAATAAAACAGTAAAAATGTAATGCCGTTTTTTTTGAGTAGGAGTGTTGTCAGTTGTCCACACTGGCGCATCCTTCGCCCTCAAAGGGTTAATCAATTTATATATTTTTTTAATTGAATGATTAATTGTACACCCTATATAATAACTTGAGAAAGCACAAGCTACAAGATACAAAACTGATGTATTACATTTTTTTTTTTTTTTAGACCAGCTGGGAAACAGTCAAAAGAATGCACATTTTTGACATTTGAAACACCTTCTACAGTTATACTGATAATCATGATTTCAACAAATGTCTCCGACAGAAATTCTACTTACTTACAGTAAATTAACTGTATTAAAGTGAAACAAGTGTGTTTTTGAAACGCCTCCTCATTTGAACACTGTTTTCACCATTGACTTAAAATGGTAAAACTGGGTAAAGCCTGCATGTGTAGGACAAAAATGATAAATCAGCTCTTTTTCAAATGGGAACCTTACAAAGTAAAAGCACAAACATTTTCACTGACAATTAATCCATTTATGTAAAGTTTCTGTCTGGTCTTTTTTGACTTGTGTGCTTCAAAAGATTATAATACAGTGATGTCCCAAAGTTGCATACTTCCTCCATATCCTTAAAGGAATAGTTTGACATTTTGGGAAATAGGCTTATTCACTTTCTTGTACGTAGCTTCATATTTAGTGCAAAGACACAATAGTGGTATCGACCTTCTCATCTATCTCTCAACAAAAAAAAACTTTTCCAACAATGTGGACTATGCCTGCTATAACTGTACTATTTATCTCCTTAACATGTAGTTGTATGTATTACCTAATATGTCCACAAGAGATACTGATACATAAATGTCCCTGTTGACATGTCCCTAACCAAAAAATGCCTTAAACTACAAGGTGAGTCACTGATCTGTGCCTGTCTGTGTTCAGGGGACCTGCTGCCAGCTGATGGTGTCTTGGTCCAAGGCAACGATCTGAAGCTAGATGAGAGCTCTCTTACAGGAGAGTCTGACCACGTACGCAAATCTGTGGAGAAGGACCCCATGCTGCTCTCAGGTTTGTTTTCACACTTTGTCTTGAGCTGTATTGAATAGTAACAAAACAATGATTTATTTTTTTAGATAGATAGATAGATAGATAGATAGATAGATAGATAGATAGATAGATAGATAGATAGATAAATATTTATTGTCCCATGAGGGAGATTTGTTTTCACAGTCTGTTTCATGCACATGGCCATATACACGGACACATACATCAACAGATAACATAAAGACAGGTATAGACACATAGAAACCCACATTTACAACGACGACACCGGATCTATACAAAGTCAGCGAGATAGTTTGTTCAGCAGTGCCATGGCAGAAGCGACAAAACTTCTGCCAAAGAGAGTCCTTCTACACCTCAGAGTCCCGGATATAGAGGGTGATTGGTGTCATTGACAATGGTGAGGGCAATGTGTGATGGTTCCATCGTTCAGGTTGGAGATGTTGGGTGTAGGGGAGCTGATCATTTTGTTTAGTTCAATCTTTGTAAACTGATACATTGCTCAGAAGTTACTGTGCAGTGCAGTAGAAGACACCCAGAGAATATGGGTAGAGAAGCCCAGTATTATGTTAATAATATTCTTAATTCCGTAAATCTAGTCTCGCAAAAACCAATAAGGTTGTCACTTCAGTCAAACCGATTGTTGTAAACAGTTACGTAATGTTGATTTAATTTGCGGAGGTAGCGTTATTAGTGTCATAGGCAGGCCCACACGGAAACTGCGGCCACAGAATTTTGCCGAACTCTCAACAGATTTTAAACAAATAAAAAAAATAAAAATAAAACTCAGAATGCTACCACATCTCCACACCAAAAAAAAAAAAGCAGTCAAAAAATTTCTTTCTGGATCACCGTTTGGGTCTGGTCATAAGTTAGCATGACAAACTTCAACAATTGGTGTTCCTGTAGGATATCCGCTCGTGCTCGTTGACTTCAGCTGAATGAAGCAGAGTTCAGTTGTTGGTAAATCCAGCATCCACGCTCAAAAACACATATAGTGAAATACACAGCAGAGGTACTAATTTCCAAATTTACGGCTGACTTCGTGGCCGCACAACAGCATGTTGCATGTGACGTATTTCGCATACACCACATTTGCGAGACAGACAGCTGGACGGACTCACTCACGGACAAACATTTCCATCCTTAATTAGTAACATCACCATGACTTCAGAAAAAAAAACACTGTATGGTGAAATTACAACTTTAAGACAACCAGGTTTGGCTTCCTTTTCTGTCAGTACCAAAATGACTCAAGCAGACTAGCCCTCTACAAAACTCTTTGACCAAACTACTTAAAGTCTGACCCACTTGCCAGAACTATGCTTTAGGTACCGTACACTCCAAAGTAGAGATGGCCCGATACCATTTTTTGCTTCCCGATACCGATTCCGATACCTGAACTTGTGTATCGCCCGATACCGAGTACCGATCCGATACCAGTGTGTCATATATTTTATTATGTTTTAACAACTGTGTATACTACTCTCCCTGTATGGATGTGATATGATTTCTATCTTTGTGAAACATGAACAAACACAAACAATGAACGCCACAGAACTTTCTTTTATTCTCCAGTTTGACAGTCAGTTATAACGGAAAAAGAACAGAAATAAACTACTTTAACGTAGATTTTCTTTAGGGCTTTATTACGTGGTATCGGATCGGTGCATTAACTCCAGTACTTCCCGATACCGATACCAGCGTTTTAGGTAGTATCGGAGCATCTCTACTCCAAAGGGCTTTATCTTTATCAAATTAGTTTTTTTCCTCTGCCTGAATGATGATGCATCATGTTAAGCTTAGCTTTCAGCACTTCTTCCCTGCCAAGTAGAGAGAGCAGCTCAGACCATCTTTCATAATGTATGTTGTGCATTAACTAAACATTGAGAAAGAACCTAACAAACGTGCAAGATCACAAGTTGTCGTTTCATATCTGTGACCACTTTGCAAGCACCACTGGTCTCTTAATTGAATCTAATCCAGTAATCTATTTGGACGTTAAGGTACCCATGTGATGGAGGGCTCGGGCAAGATGCTGGTGACAGCTGTCGGTGTCAACTCGCAGACGGGCATCATCTTCACCCTGCTGGGTGCTGGAGAGCTGGAGGAAGAAGGGAAGGACAAGAAAGGTAAGTGAAGAAGACGAACCAGTAAAGAGACACAACATTTGCTGGAATGTTGTGTTGTCAATGTTCTCTCATGTTGCAAGTTGAACAGAATTAATATTTAGTGAGACCACAGAAGCCGAAATGGTTTTGTTCATGGAATATATGGAAACCAGTAAAGAAGTAAAAAGATGCTAAGAAAACCCAGGAAAGAAGAAAGTCTCTCTCATACATCTCCACCATATCCATATATGAATACCTCAAACTGCTCTCAAGTCAGTTAACATGTACTCACACACGGAGGGATTACTGAACGGGGTCTACCAGGCACAGGCCCAGGTGCCCCGGACCCCTTGGGCCCCAGAACCTTTTTAAAGTGACTGTTTCTTGTTGGAAAGTCAATCATAGAATTAAAAAGATAAGGAAAAAAAAAAACACACTCAAAACAAGAACAAAGACACGCACAACAACTACAGAGACGTGAAATTACTACAAAGAGACTCACAATAACACGACAGACACACAAAACAACCACAAAGACATGCAAAACAACCTCAGAGAACGACCACAAAGAGACCAAAATCACCATGAAGAACGTCCACAAAGAAACGCAAAATGACTACAAAAAGACGACTACAAAGATGGGGGCTTTCACATGTCTGTGCCCAGGGGCCCATTGTCTCATAATGTGTGTGGGTGTGTATGTGTGTGTGTGTGTGTGTGTGTGTAGAGTTAGTTGGGTGCCTAACTGATTTCAGATAAGAGCTTTAAGAGGAAACACACCAGTTTAACCCCATCCATAATTTAGCCCACATCCTCTCCATCCCTCTCGTTCTCCCGCTCCCTCTCTCTCTCTCTGCCTTTCCATTTTTTCTCTATTTTTCTCACTTGGTCTCTTGTTTACCCCACCGCTGTGCCCTCTTTCACTTTCCTATCTTTCCCTTTTGCTCTCCCCTGTTTTTCCCTCCCTCCTTTAATCTGAGAGAGAGAGAGGCTTCAGATTGAATCAATTATTGAAAGAGCAGGGGAGAGAGCGAGTGCGCCAGTGAGATTCAGGGAAGAGTGTTGGTTGGCCAATGCATGAAGCATTAGTCTGTGCTCAAATTTGTTTTGGAAGGGCCCTGCAGTCAGAGCAGAGCTGCAGACAACAACAGAGGGTACCCATACTTTCAGAAGCACTTAAGGTTAATATCATTACCAGTGCACTCATCCATGCCTCTACCACTGCAATTCCCATTTATGCACGGGTATGTGTGCAGAACTTTTGGCATCCTGGAATGCAGAAATGGACAGCAACAAATTAGCTGATGATGCTTATTCTATTTTAAAAAATCGTATTGCGTGTTTTTTCCAAAGTGTTATTTGCATTTGAGTACAGCAGCCTCTGTGGGCTGGATCATTCAGACAAACATTTACTGGAGCTAATACATTATTCATAGGACTTCTACAAATGCCATAACTTGTTAACTAGTTTTTCCTCATGCAATGTGGGTTCGCTATGGGGCTTCATACTGTTCTCTTTGAATCGTCTCTCATTTGAGATTGGGGTTATATTCAATTCATTTTTGTCTATTGAGCCGTCTACAAACTACTGGTAGAGTTGTGCGTGCAAACACATTTACTACTTGAGTTTTTTATTCTTCCCTCTTTGCTCTCTTTTGTTTTCCCTTTTTGCCAAATCTTCTCACATGCCCCGAAACCTTTCTTTCCTCACACATTCCCCCAAACAGAGGACAGTACTCAGTTGCTCATCTCTACAGATGCCAGTTTCAGCACAGTCACCAATGGTATGTGAGCATAACGTTGTCTGCCTGTCCCGCTCCTTTCCTCAGCCAATGAATGGACCCCAGCACACAGTGCAGTGAAAGTGACAGTGACCTATGATGGACTTATACATATGAAAATGTCTCTCAGTCTCTTGACCCAGTGTATGAAGATGTGTGTACCTTTATTATTCTTCCCTTTAGTATTGTTTCTTTGTGGTTTTTCTGTTTCTGGAAGTGTGTCTTTGGCTGTCCGTAAGATCAGAAAAATGAACTGTTGGTGACTCTGATTATGCACACATGTGAACACTTCTCTTTCATATGTTTGTCTTTCTATTCCCGTATCTTTTTATGTACCTTTGTCTAAATCACCCTCCCTTTCTCTCAGGAAAACAACCTGATGGAGCTGTGGAGAACAATCAGAACAAAGGTAAAAACTCATGACGTGTGTATGTGTGTGTGTGTGTGTGTGTGTGTGTGTGTGTGTGTGTGTGTGTGTGTGTGTGTGCGTGCGTGCGTGCGTGCGTGTGTGTGTGTGTAAAGCTTGATTTGGATGTGGGATGAGCTTACTTCATCTTCTCACTTCTTACTTACTTGCTTCTACTTCATCTGCAGGTACAGCGCTGAAGAGAGTGTATATGGTTAGATGATTTTTGTGTGTGTCTGTGTTTCAGCCAAGAAGCAGGACGGGGGTGTTGCCATGGAGATGCAACCCCTGAAAAGTGCAGAGGGAGGAGAGGTAGAGGACAGAGAGAAGAAGAAGACCAGCGTTCCGAAGAAAGAGAAGAGTGTGTTGCAGGGCAAGCTCACCAAACTCGCTGTCCAAATTGGCAAAGCAGGTATAGAACGGTCACCTATCTAATCTTGTCAGCCTTTGGACTCCATTAGCAGTTGTAATGTAACTTTTTACACAAAAAAATGAACACACAGAATCAATTCTGTAGCCGTCAGTCCCACAGAGCTTCTGGGGCAATGACGTAGAGAAAAGTTCTTTCTGAATATGAGACATACATTGTGGGAGTTGTGTGAAACTTTGCACTTAAGGTGCAAAGTTTCATACTTAGACTCAGAAAAGGATTTATTGCCAAGTAACACTTAACGAGGAATTTACCTAGGTGGTTGGTGCATACATAAACATATTAAATATTATAATGAAATAAACAATACATACAGAAGCAAACATATACAAAAAAGCTGTTTAACACTTAGAGAAAAGAGGCTACTTAGAATTATGTTTTATTACTGCATAATAACAGTGCTATAAACTGACAGGCATGCATTACTTCAGAGCCATGAAAAAAAATACATAGATATCAAATAAAGTCTGAGTGAGACACTGATTGCTTTCTTTGAATCTCCCCTGCAGGTTTGGTGATGTCGGCCATCACCGTCATCATTCTGGTGTTGTACTTTGTCATCAACACGTTTGTCGTTGAAGGTCCGTGTGTATAAATCTTCCCATAAAAACACACACATACTATCTCAGGATGCACCTCTTTCACTTCCTGGCACATTTTACTCTTTTCCCCCGCTGTGTTCAATATTTATCACTCTGCTGAGTACGACTCGCTCTTTAAAGTAGTAAGCTTGTAATATGAAGTATGGTTTGTGTTGCAGGTCACACATGGTTGACAGAGTGTACTCCGGTCTACATCCAGTACTTTGTCAAGTTCTTCATCATTGGAGTCACTGTGCTGGTAGTGGCTGTCCCAGAAGGCTTACCTCTCGCTGTCACCATCTCTCTGGCTTACTCTGTCAAGGTACACACTCACCCATCACTTGGTCATGCTGCGTGCTTGGCAAATGGAAATGTAGGAGCTGTTAAGGGCTCTCCCAGTAGTATTGTATTGTACAATACAATACGATATACTTTATTGTCCCACTTAGGGAAATTTGGTTTGTCAACTTGTCAAAGGCAGCACTTAGATCTGATAATAATAGAACGGAAAAACAATTATAATTCAGATGTTTAATCAGAGTGTGCAGATCATTTCAGGTAAATCCACTTTACAAATTCACACAATTCTTTACACACACCAAGTCAAATATCAATCTTTGCACGACTTATTCATAGAAAATATCTTGAATGAAAAAAAGTATTTTTTCTGCCCCTCAATTTTCACACTTACTGTTTTTACCCTGCCTCCCTCTCTCCTTTCTTCCATCAATCAATTTATCTCTGCCTCTGTCCTTCTGCCCTCCCTCATTCACTCCATTCCCACCCTTCCATCACACCCCTCACACATCCCTCTGCTCTCCATCACTATCTCATTTGTAGAAAATGATGAAGGACAACAACCTTGTACGCCACTTGGATGCTTGCGAGACCATGGGCAACGCCACTGCCATCTGCTCCGACAAGACCGGCACCCTCACCACCAACCGCATGACTGTGGTGCAGTCTCACATAGGTGAGTGAAAAGCAAAAATTCATAAATAATATTAAATAAAGACAATTCACCAAGCATGGCTTTATTGATTATCTGTGCTGTCTGTGATTCTCTTAAATGAAAACACAATGTAATGCTAAGATTGAACAAATGTTGAGAATAAAAGGTCACATTTTCCAAAACATCCTCACTGCTTAGGTGAATTAAGAAGTCATGTGGCCCAACTTTTATTTAACTACGATTAGATCAATGGCGGCCTAGTGTGCCTTAAAGGGATAGTTTGGATTTTTTGAAGAGCGGTTGTATGAGGTACTTTTATTATTTTTTTTAACCTGGCAATATGCAGTAGTTTAGTTTTAGTTTTTATTGACAGTATTAGTTTTTTTGTTTCAGTTTACTAAAACTATTTTTCACTGCTTATTTTCAATTTCGTTTTAGTTTATTATAATAACCCTGATTCCCAGTACCTTTTCCTTGTCCTATAGGCCGTTATTAGCCTGACGTCGTCATACTCAGATTCTAGTCAGAATATGAGTCTGATACTGCTCCATTGGGCTGTGATTATTGGGCGTGTTTCAACCGAAACCAGGACAGAAAATGCCTCTGCACTCAATTGGATAGACCTACAACCAATCAGAGCAATGGATAGACCTACAACCAATCAGAGCAACGGAGACAGACGTCACAGAAGCTGCAAGTCAAAGGCAGGCTTCAACAGAGCAAAGGCACTTTCTGTGTCGTGCGGACGGGTGTGGCAATGTGTATACATACGTGATCGCGGTTCTCTGTTCCTCTTTTAACATGAATGCGCTCTCGATATCTTCTATAACAGACGCGATGGCAGCCATCTTTGTTGTAAACTAATTCAACCCAAGCGCTCTTTGGCGACGTGGTTGATTACGTAACTGTTGATCATCTGTCCATCATCGTATAAAGCCCGCCCTGACAATCTGATTGGTCCGAACAGCTCTAGTTCGAGCATAATGGCTCCACAATGGATCGAGTCCAGATAGAACTTCCCAAACTCAAATTTTGTGGGCGGGGCTAAGTTCGGCTGACATCCAGGCTAGGCAGTTATATCCCTTAAAACATAAAACTGAGAACCAATAAACCTACACTTCATTTTAATGGCACACAAGCTGTTTATTTATTGCTAATTATTTCCATTTTCAGGTCACAGATGGGAGAATAAATATGCAGAAATGTGTCCACATATACTGATCATGGTTTATACATATATGATTTATGACAGAGGAACAGAGAGCAGATGGAGATAGCATGTAGGCTGAATGTACAGACATTCTAATTGATTTGTATTAAAGTCAGATTGTTGTTCCCCAGGTGACGTGCATCACCGTGCGGTCCCGGACCCTGGACAGATCAACCCCCGGACACTGGATCTATTAGTCAATGCTATCTCTATTAACAGCGCCTACACCTCCAAGATCTTAGTGAGTCATGCACACACAGAGATACCGCTGTTCTGGCTTCTGCAGAACCTTCAGTAGTCCTTAGTTAATGTTAGTCCATTTCCGTGCTTTTGTTTTAATGCCATCCTTTTTGGTTTCCTCATGCCTCATCCACCTCTTCTCTGTCTCCCCTTCCTGACTTTCTCACTGCCCCAATCAACCACCCCAACTTGCTTCAATCTTACTCTGTATCAGCCGCCTGATGTGGAGGGGGGTCTGGCCAAGCAGGTGGGCAACAAGACGGAGTGTGGCCTGCTGGGATTTGTATTAGACCTACAGCAGGACTACGCCCCTGTCAGAGAGCAGATCCCCGAGGAGAAACTGTACAAGGTAGGGAACCATGCACCACATCCACCTTTACTAGTTATAGTTTTTAATGAGACAAATATAGAGGTATTTGATATTAGGGCTGCACGATATGAGGCAAATATGCAATATGTGATAACGTTGTTGAATATCACAATAGCTATATGACTACAGCTGGAAATTAGCCGTTGAGGCTAAAGCTGCTCCTTTTACTGTATAGTTCATTTAAGGGGACTGTCCACAAAATTATAAACTAATAAACTAAACTTGCGATAAATAAACTGACATTAAAGTGTTCTCAGTTCTGCATTTCTGCTGCTTTCAGTATTCTGCTAAAATACAACAAATTGCTTGTTGAATTTATAATTTTATATTTTTTTAAATCTTTCGCGATATGTTGCAGCCTTTCGCGATATGTTTATTGCGCCAGTTGATATCACGATGAGGATTTAAAAAAGGTATATTGTGCAGCCCTATTTGATATTCACCCTGCGTACATATTTCCTTAAATCGATGAATAAATAAACAAAAGGCAATAGTAGAAGAAATACATATTTTAGCAATGTGCTTTACAGGCACATCTTTAGTCCCAAGGTGTCAAACAAAGCGGCACAAAAATAACTTTGTTCCTGCTGCTATCACTGAGCTGAACAAGCTGTAGCGATATTTGCACACACATGACAGGAGCATTATTCAGTTCATTTTTAAAGCTGCTTTTATCTTGATTTTATTTGAATGATTTTTATTTCACTTATTTATATTTCTCTCTCTTTTATGTCCTGATTGGTGGAACCTTGAGCACTTGTATCCGTTTTTAGTATGTTTTTATAGTTTCATGTGTCACAATGGATGTCATATTCTTGCTGCAAAAAAAATCGACCTACGGATACAAATAAAGTAACACGAACCTGATTTGATATATGAATGTCAGGCAATTATTAGTCTACATCCTTGAAGTTCCACTTCAGGGTTTGCTCCGTTGCCGCCGGAAAATCCGCCGGATTTTACTCATTTAGGCTGGACAGCCATTGCCTTGGGCTTTCTTTGTGTTGGCATTTTAAACTCCGGTGGATTTCTGAGGACTATGGTTAACTGCTCCTCAGATCTCTGCAGGGTGAAGACAGCTGCAGACAGCTAGCTAGACTCTCTGTCCAATCTGAGTTTTCTGTTGCACGACTTAAACAACATTTTAAACATACACGTGTTCCACCAAAACAAGTTCCTTCTGAGCCCTTTTGCAGCGGCACCGCGGTTTTTCTCCGGTGCTTAGCATCACCCAAGACGAATGTGATTTGTTTACAGAAATGTCAATAAACCAGAGCACGTTTTCCTCCCATCCCTGAATGTTATGTATAGTAGCCAGACCCTCCTCCAGCACGCTTTGGAGGAGGGTCTGGCGACTAGGCAATTATGTACACATGAAATGTACCTCTGTTGATCCAGACTAGTTAAACTCAAATTTGACTATTTTAAATCATACATCTCTCCCTCTCTCTCTCTCTCTCTCTCTCTCTCTCTCTCTCTCTCTCTCTCTCTCTATCTATCTATCTATCTCTCTCTCTCTCTCTCTTTCTCTATCTATCTCTCTCTCTCTCTCTCTCTCTCTCTCTCTCTCTCTCTCAGGTGTATACGTTCAACTCAGTGCGTAAATCCATGTGTACGGTGATCAAGCTGCCTGACGGATCCTTCCGCCTCTACAGCAAAGGAGCCTCTGAGATCATGCTAAAGAAGTGAGTTTTGGAGGACGATGGTGGAGGTGCAGGCGGAAGGGGTCTGGGGTGACAGTAGATTGTGTGAATAAATAGAGGCAACAATAGTTCATAGGGAACTGGGTTAAAAGGTTTAAACGTAAGAGAGAAAAGATGTACTCATAAGTCTTTTTCCTCTCTCTCACGTCGTCTATCCTTCTTCTCTCTCCAGGTGTTCCTTCATCCTAGATGCCAATGGAGAAGCGCGCACTTTCCGCCCACGTGACAGAGATGAGATGGTCAAACAGGTGAGACTTGATTACTTAAAACTGATGTGCAGAATAGTGTCTTCAATATGCCTTTCTAATTTCATTTAATTTTGTGATTTAAAGGTCCCATGACATGGTGCTCTTTGGATGCTTTTATATAGGCCTTAGTGGTCCCCTAATACTGTATCTGAAGTCTCTTTTATATAGGCCTTAGTGGTCTCCTAATACTGTATCTGAAGTCTCTTTTATATAGACCTCAGTGGTCCCCTAATACTGTATCTGAAGTCTCTTTTATATAGACCTTAGTGGTCTCCTAATACTGTATCTGAAGTCTCTTTTATATAGGCCTTAGTGGTCTCCTAATACTGTATCTGAAGTCTCTTTTATATAGACCTCAGTGGTCCCCTAATACTGTATCTGAAGTCTCTTTTATATAGACCTCAGTGGTCCCCTAATACTGTATCTGAAGTCTCTTTTATATAGACCTTAGTGGTCCCCTAATACTGTATCTGAAGTCTCTTTTATATAGACCTCAGTGGTCCCCTAATACTGTATCTGAAGTCTCTTTTATATAGACCTTAGTGGTCCCCTAATACTGTATCTGAAGTCTCTTTTATATAGACCTCAGTGGTCCCCTAATACTGTATCTGAAGTCTCTTTTATATAGGCCTTAGTGGTCCCCTAATACTGTATCTGAAGTCTCTTTTATATAGACCTTAGTGGTCCCCTAATACTGTATCTGAAGTCTCTTTTATATAGACCTCAGTGGTCCCCTAATACTGTATCTGAAGTCTCTTTTATATAGGCCTTAGTGGTCCCCTAATACTGTATCTGAAGTCTCTTTTATATAGGCCTTAGTGGTCCCCTAATACTGTATCTGAAGTCTCTTTTATATAGACCTCAGTGGTCCCCTAATACTGTATCTGAAGTCTCTTTTATATAGACCTTAGTGGTCCCCTAATACTGTATCTGAAGTCTCTTTTATATAGGCCTTAGTGGTCCCCTAATACTGTATCTGAAGTCTCTATCCCGAAATTCAGCCTTGGTGCAGAATTACAGCCACTAGAGCCAGTCCCACAATGAGTTTTCCTTAGGATGTGCCATTTCTGTGTCTGTAGCTATTGAGGAGGAGAGAGGGGGGGGGCAAGGTGGAGGGTGGAGGTGTGGCCTTGACCAACTGCCACTTTGTTCGTTTGAAAGCCATGCTGCCTCTCTCTCATGGGTGGGCCAAATTCTCTGGGCGGGCAAAGCAGAGAAAGGGGACACCTATCACCATTTCTAGCCACTGGGGGACCATAGGCAGGCTGGGGGAACTCACATTCATGTTAAAAAACCTCATAAAGTGAAATGTTCATGCCATGGGACCTTTAAGATGTTGACCATGTCATTGTAACATCCCCTGAGCCAGGGACCTTTGTTACATGTCATCTCCTATCTCTCTCTCCCCTTTATTTCCTGTCAGCTCTCTGTCTCATAAAGGCAAAGATTCTCCAAAAATAATTAAAGGAATAGTCTAACATTTCAGGAAATACGCATTCTTGCTTCCCATCTAACTCTCAGCAAGAAAACTCAAGCATAAAACCGCTTTGTTAAATCAGTCTAGTTGTACCTAAAATATTTAGTAGCAAAACACTTGCATTGTTCCACATACACTAGATTAGCCTATGCAGGCTGCGCGAGCATTGTTTCATTGACTGACACGCTGACTGACCTAAATTTGGCTCCAGAGAACCCAGCTTGTGCTGAGAGAAAAATAACCCTCCTCCACACAACTTTATTCCAGTTCAGTTGTTCAGTTTACATTATAGCAGCTTTGTGTCGCCTCCTCTTTGCATCATATTGTCTTCCCTCTGCTGTCTGCGGTAGGCTCAGCTGTGTGACAGAGCGTTCACACAAAGGTACTCAAAAAGTCATTTGATATAAACAAACAACAAACTTTATGCAAGCAGTTTAATCCAGTTTTTATGCATCAGATATTAGAATGTAAAATACATTTTTGTGCTCAGTTAAGCAGTCTGTAGTTTGATGGATGGTGAGATTCTGCGGACCTCTTCCTTACCATAGTTTTAATAACAATGACTGATAAATAGGTTGACGAGGGGTTGCGGAAAGAATACACTTCATACCATTCTTCACTACATACATTATATCAGTTTGGACAGACTAAACTGCAAACTGCAACTTGACTGGTTGGCGGAGACATACAACCACAAGGAGCTAATTCTAGTTTATTGTTATATATGCTGATGCAATAATAAGTAAGTCGAATTTTACTGTTGTAGCTGCTCGAGGTGGAGCTAGTTAACAATGCAATACAGTTATTACAGATGCATTTCAATCTTGTGGTTTCCAACCTAGGGGTCGGGCCCCTCCAAAGGGTCACAGGATTAATCTCACGGGTTGAGAGATAATTAATGGGTTTGATAAGAAGAAAAACAAAGTTATTTACAGAAAGGGTTTCAAATGATACACACATCTGTATTTTTATTTTTTGTACTCAAACCTTTGCTTTTCTTGTGAAATTATTATTATTATTTTTAGTTGTTATAAGGAGTCACAAGCCAAAGAAGGTTGGAAACCACTAGTTTGATCTGTAACGTTTTTTTTTTGTATTTTAAAAGATTCTCCTAAAGAGTAGAATTATAAAGTAGTTATATAAGTAAGTACATAAATATATAAGTACCTTAAAATTGTAGTTAGGTACAGTACGTACAGTACAGGCCAAAAGTTTGGACACACTTTCTCATTCAATACGTTTCCTTTTTATTTTCATGACTATTTACATTGTAGATTCTCACTGAAGGCATCAAAACTATGAATGAACACATATGGAATTATGTACTTAACAAAAAAGTGTGAAATAACTGAAAACATGTCTTATATTTTAGATTCTTCAAAGTAGCCACCCTTTGCTTTTTTATTAATAAGGGAATAAATTCCACTAATTAGCCCTGACAAGGCCCATCTGTGAAGGTAAAACCATTTCAGGTGACTACCTCATGAAGCTCATTGAGAGAACACCAAGGGTTTGCAGAGTTATCAAAAAAAGCAAAGGGTGGCTACTTTGAGGAATCTAAAATATAAGACATGTTTTCAGTTATTTCACACTTTTTTGTTAAGTACATAATTCCATATGTGTTCATTCATAGTTGTGATGCCTTCAGTGAGAATCTACAATGTAAATAGTCATGAAAATAAAGAAACACATTGAATGAGAAGGTGTGTCCAAACTTTTGGCCTGTACTGTATATACATTTATTTATTAATCGAGTTACTAAACTATATGCAAGCACTTTAATCCAGTTTTTATGCATCAGATATTAGAATGTAAAATACATTTATGTGCTCAGTAAGTTAAGCAGTCTGTAGTGTGATGGGTGGTGAGATTCTGCTGACCTCTTCCTGACCATAGTTGTAATCATTTCTGATTAAAAGGTGATCGAGCCAATGGCGTGTGAGGGGTTGAGGACCATCTGCATTGCTTATCGAGACCTTCCGGGTAATCCAGAGCCAGATTGGGAGAACGAAGCAGACATAATGACGGAGTTGATCTGCATCACCGTGGTTGGGATAGAGGACCCTGTGCGGCCCGAGGTAGGGTACTGTGGAGTATGTGTGTGTGTTTAGTTTTAGTTTCAGCTGGTAGTGTGACTTTCTGCATTCCATAATGTGTGATTCTAAACAGAATTGTACCAATAAAGGTGTCAGTATCCTGGTTCAGCAGTTGCGTGAAATGATCATCGCTTGTGTCTTGGATATATTTATATTCGTACGTATATCTTGTAGGGGTGACCCAGAATAGTCGACGATTCGATCTAAGGAGCCTGATTCAATTGACAATCTCACAGTCGAGACGTCGCAGTCACAGCCTCTCCTCTCCTCTCCTCGCCTCTCCTCTCCTCTCCTCGCCTCTCCTCTCCTCTCTCCTCCTCTCCTCTCCTCCTCTCCTCTCCTCTCCCTCCTCCTCTCCTCTCCTCTCCTCTCCTCTCCTCTCCCCTCCTCTCCCCTCCTCTATCTTCTTAACAGTCAAAGTATGCGACCGAAGTTCCCACTGTGGAATGAGATGTAATAAAATGTGCTGTGACCCCAAGGTAACTGCGATTAGTCTCCGGTGAGTGCAGCGCTGCATCGATTCCTGATTTCCTGATCCAAAACTACGGAGCGGGCCCAAATCACAGAACGTGTGTGCGTTATTGCGCGTCAAAAAAAATTGTGGCGTTAAAAGGAATTTAATTTTATCTAATTTTGCTAATTCATACGTATATCTCGTAGGGGTGAAAACAAATAGTGACCATTCGACGATTCGATCTAAGAGATTGGCAGTCGAATCAGGCTCCTTAGATCGACACAGTGTCTGAAAATGTGTTAATGGAACAAAGGATCATTCCATTCTGGCTATATGGGGATCCTGAATGTCTGATTTTACATAGAATTGATTGTTTTTTTCCCAATTAATCTTGATATATAGCCTATTTTAGTATAAATATCAGCCTATTAATAATACTGTTAATAACAATCAGAAGTGCCGGTTCTCAATGCCAGTGAGTACCGGCCCATTTCAGGCGCAGATTCTAACCTGTATTTTAAAAGTAATTGGCCTCTTTCTCTAAGGTGCCTGACGCCATCCGTAAGTGTCAGCGTGCAGGCATCACGGTGCGGATGGTGACCGGTGATAACATTAACACAGCGAGGGCCATTGCTGCTAAATGTGGCATCATTCACCCTGGGGATGACTTCATTTGTCTAGAGGGCAAAGACTTCAACCGACGAATCAGGAACGAGAAAGGAGAGGTGAGTTGGGGGTCTTAAAAGAGGGTTAGAGTAAGGGCAGAGTAAACTTAGTTTACTGACATTTTCGGTTGCTGTATCAAATAAAAATTAACTAAAAATGGATGTTAACAAATGATCTGTGGTGGGAGGAGCCCGTTTGATAACCCCACTAACATAACTGCTTTTATTTAAATGCTGAACCATTTCTCTTTGGAAAAACACTAAACACTCAAGCCTGTCTTGTTTTCCTACCACTACACAAGCTTTGATTGGCTACGCTGACGTTGTCATGACTTTTCATTAGACGATATATTCGTAATTAGAACTGCAACTAACGATTGTTTTCATCATTGATTAATCTGCTGTTTTTTTTTATTTATTAATCGTTTAGTCTGATGATATAATGATATATGAAAAAGCTGCAAATCCTCTCGTTTAAGAAGCGGGAACCAGGCAATATTTGGCACATTTGCTTGTATGACTGAAACTATTAATCAGGTATGAAAAAGTTGTCGATTGTTTTGTTGTTATTCTGTTGCTCAACTAATTACATAATTGACTAATAGTTTCAGCTCTATTCCTAATTCAGGTTTCCACCTAACATTTACTTACAATCTTTCCTTTTTATTATGTTTTTTCGGGTCGTCAGTCAGTCTGTCCCATTCTTGTGAACGCAATATCTCAGGAATGCCTTGAGGGAATTTCTTCAAATGTGGCACAAATGTCCACTTGGACTCAATGATGAACTGATTAGATTTTGGAGGTGATAGATCAAAGATCAAGGTCACTATGATCCCAATAACTCAAGAAATCCGACGCTAATTATGACAACATTTCACACAAATGTGTAATAGGATAAAATTATGCAGTGATGCCATTTTATATTCTGATTCTATGTAAGAGCCAATTTCACAGCGCATCTTTGATGTTTTATGCTCGATCCAAGGCTCTGGATCAACAGTGACATCTAGTGAAAGAAGATGATAGCTAATAGGTTCTCAATGGTGTTTTTCATCTTCACACACTCCCTTTTCCCCTATTTTCTCTCAATCTGGCTCACAGATTGAACAGGAACGTATTGACAAAATCTGGCCCAAACTTCGCGTGTTGGCTCGATCCTCGCCAACCGACAAACACACACTGGTCAAAGGTGAGTCTCAACTTTATTAACCCACACACATGCACACACACACACATTCATCAACACAGATTCTGAGCCTATTTTTCCTTCCTGTTTGTGTCCAGGCATCATCGACAGCACCGTCCTAGAACAGAGGCAGGTTGTCGCAGTAACAGGAGATGGAACCAATGACGGACCGGCTTTGAAGAAGGCTGATGTGGGCTTTGCCATGGTAACGGGATATATTATTCACCATTAATGTTTATTCAGTGTTAAAACCTTTGTACAGCGACAATATATAATAACATAATCACATCAAAGTATATATGTTCATGAGGGATTTTAAAATGTTCTTCTCATAAGAAATCTCTTCCTATGAATAATAAATATATAAATAAAAAAACTATGACTATTGTTGATTTATATATTTTATTTAGAATAATTCTTTTTTTGAATAGAGTGCTTTTGATTTTGGTCAGAGCTTTTGCGTGGTAGCTTGATATTGAGACAGCAGCACTCATAATTTCGGTTTCTTGAATGCTTGCATTTTCATGCCACGAGTCTCTGCCTCGTCCTCACTCTGTCTCAATCTGTGTCAGGGTATTGCGGGAACAGACGTGGCTAAAGAAGCGTCTGACATCATCCTGACTGATGACAACTTCAGCAGCATTGTCAAGGCGGTGATGTGGGGACGAAACGTCTACGATAGCATCTCCAAGTTTCTGCAGTTCCAACTCACGGTCAACGTAGTGGCTGTCATAGTGGCCTTCACCGGGGCCTGTATCACTCAGGTTGACAGATTTATTAATACACATACATGCTGACACACATGCATTTTTACACACACAAACACACACACACACACACACACACACACACAACATAAGACGCAAAGACGTCACTGCTGTAAACATCACTCAACCATTATCTGCTATGACAAAGCAAATGCTAAAATGCTTTTTATGCATTTTTCACACCAAGCTTATATAAGCAGAGCCGTCCTGACACACATGGAAACATTGACATAGCTTTGATATGCAAGGAATATCAACTTGCATATATGTTAGTATGCATTATTATATATATTGCTATTTGCACTATATTTGTATTGAAAGTTAAATTAAAAATGACTTCTCTGTAATTTTTTCACCCTCTAAAGTAATAATAATAATAGTATTTTTTATATACATTAAAATGTTTCTGGAGTGGCACTTTAATGTTCGGAATCAGGGTCTTGTGAAAAAGGAGCGGAGCAACTGTGTCACCAGTGTCTGTGTCAGTGAAGCCTGACTCGTCTGGAGATGGTCCGCGACTAGAGCTGCAAAGATTAATTGATTAGTTGTCAACTATTAAATTAATCGCAAACTATTATGATAATCAATTAAGTGGTTTGATTAATTTTTTATGAAAAAAGTAAAAAGTCTGTAAGTTCAGCTTCTTAAATGTAAATATTTTCTAGTTTCTTCATTCCTCTGTGACCGTAAACTGAATGTCTTTGAGTTGTGGACAAACAAGACATTTGAGGGCATCATCCCAGGCTTTGGGAAACACTGATCCACTATTTTCACCATTTTCTGACATTTTATAAACAACCAATCGATTGATCGAAAAAATAATCAACAGATTAATCGACAATGAAAATAATCGTTGCAAATCTCTCTGCAGGACTCTCCTCTGAAGGCGGTGCAGATGCTGTGGGTGAACCTCATCATGGACACGTTTGCTTCTCTGGCCCTGGCCACCGAGCCCCCTACTGAGGACCTGTTGCTACGGAAACCCTATGGTCGGAACAACCCGCTCATCTCACTGACCATGATGAAGAACATCCTGGGCCATGGAGTGTACCAGCTGATCATCATCTTCACCCTACTGTTCATAGGTACACACGCACGCACGCACACACGCCTACCCATACACACACACACACACACACACACACACACACACACACACACACACACACACACACACACACACACACACACATACACTCACGTCATGAGCTTTTACCTTTGTTCTAATTGTTCTCCACAACAGCCTGAAGTAGCTGGCTTTCATCAATAGGATTCTTGTGAAATTAGGATGATCAGGTTTTATTTCAGGGTGCTTTTAACCAAAAAAGAATGTAACTGGGTACATTTACTCAAGTACAAATTTGAGGTACTTGTACTTTACTTGAGTCTTTTCTTTTCATGCCACTTTCTCCTTCTACTCCGCTACATTTCAGAGAGAAATGTTGTACTTTTTACTCCACTATGTTAGTCTGACAGCTTTAGTTATTTTACAAATTACACACAAAACACATGTAGTTTATAAAATATGATGTTTTATTATAAATTAAACTACCCAACAATATAACTGCCTACAAGTTCAGCTGACATTATTAGACCATTAAACACTGAGTTGATTGACACAATGTTTTGATCATTTCTAGTTTCTAAAATGGGAGGATTTTTCTGCATTGAGTACTTACTACTTTGATACTTTAAGTACATTTTCCTGATGATACTATTTTCAATGCAGGACTTTTACTTGAGTAACTTGAGTATTTTTACAGTTTGGTTTGAAGTGCGTCCTCGTTTAGAAGAAGTCTCCCGGCTAATCCAGCCTTGTAACTGACCGATGTTGTTTAAACAGCTAGCTAGCTGATATGATCCTTACCTAGCTACTGCGCATGTCTGACTGCCAACAAAGATGTTACAGCAGTAGATGTCTCACTCTGTAGCTAAAACAGAGACCTGAACACAGGGTGAAAAGAGGAGCTGCAGCAATGTGCAGTACAACAAAAATACGGTGTTTTTTGAAAATTAAACCATGTAAACCTTTTCTGGTACAACCTCAAAATACAATTATGAACCTGAAAATGAGCATAATATGGGTGCTTTAATTCTTTATTTGTCTTGCAGCAGACCAAACACACCTCCAAATGAACAACAGAGCTGATCATTTTTCCTTTTTTCACACCTTTCATCTCCTCTTCATCCTTTCTTTACCCTCCAGGCGAGCGCATTTTTAACATCGACAGTGGCCGCAATGCTCCGCTCCACTCCCCTCCCTCTGAGCACTACACCATCATCTTCAACACCTTCGTCCTAATGCAACTTTTCAACGAGATCAACGCTCGCAAGATCCACGGAGAGAGAAATGTCTTTGACGGCATATTTGCCAACCCCATCTTCTGCGCCATTGTACTGGGGACCTTCGCCGTGCAGGTGAGGTTAACCCTTAACACTCTACTGTTTAGAAGAGAATGTTTTGAGTTTTGTTTAGATTATTTTTGGGGCATTTTGCCTTTATTCGATTTTAATAGTAGATATACAGACAGGAAATGCAGGGAGGGAGAGATGTAGAGATTTCCTGACTGGAATTGAACTAGTTACATTCATTCGCCACTCGGCTACAAGATGCCCTGTGATTTGTGGAATCTTGTTGTAATTACTAAACTCAACCCGACTAAGCATCTTGAAAGTTACAAATATTTTAAAGTATGTAAGGCTACAAAAACAGACCAGATTGTTTAAGGTACTGACTTTTAGGATCAACAAAATTGATCTTGCCGTGTGGTATTTTTATGGGGTTTGTATGTAGTTATTAGACAGGTCTGTAATGCCTAATTATCTGTTTGATAATTATATTCGGTAAATTCATGTTTTAGTCTGAAATCTTGCTTCTTTCATGATCTGCTCCCGTTTGCCACGTTACATTTTTGTTACTGCATTATGCTGTTGCAGTAATACAAAATCAGTACTTCTGTGTCCGTCCCAAAGGTGATTGTAAAGTAATATAAACTTGAATGTCTTCAACAGATGGGTGCTGCGTTTCAGTGATGTCCTGTGCTGTCTTGGTCAACTTCTTAGTCTTTAAAAGTAAAGCAAATTAATGTGATTTTAAGGCCTTGACAGTTTGTCAATCATCACATTTTCTTTCACTTTGCAACCCGTCCCAACAAACCAACAAAAGGAGGATTGTTTGTTAAATTGACTCACAATTAATACAAAACAAATGCACTGAGCAGACACAAAGACGCAGACAAGCAAGCAAAAACAGAGTGAGGGACGGAGAGAGAGAAAAAGAGGGCTATTTTCCAGAGCTCTTCAGTGCTGGGTGTTACTCTGGGGAGAACCAAGAGAAGAGAGAGAGCTGGAGGGGATGACAGTGATTTGGAGTGTGAGAGCGATGAAGAGACAGTTCAGAGGGATTTGGAAAATTAGAGATGAGAGAAAGCTGAAGGCTGGAGGCATCTTGAGAGACGTGAAAGAGAGAGATAAGTAAGAAAGATGTTTCCTCCCTCCCTGCAGAAAGATATTATTACTGTATGTGATCCCAGTGAGATTTATGACTGTGCAGTTTGGTGTCAAGATGATAGTGTCACTCTGATAAACCTTGCTCTTGCTGTAAATGATGATGTTGCTATTTAAAATACTGTCGCTACATCCAATGAGGCAAATAGACCTAAAGGAGCGTGGTGTTACTGTGATCCACCTATGAAAACGCAGACAGGAAACCAGCCACCTTTAATGTGGATCAGTACTGATGGTACATGTAGTCCATTAAAGAAATAAATTCTGCAGTGTGTGCTATATTGAATGATCGCAGGAGCCATGTCAGCTGTGCCTACATGTACCAGGATGCATTGTGCACAAGCGGTGATTTCGCTAAGCTCTCGTAGCTTTTTTGGATGACAAAATAAACTTACAAACTGTAAACAAAGGAAATATTCTTACACCTCAACTGGGAAAATACAAACCGTACACCTTCTGAGTTGAGACGAGACAAGATTAATTACCGTTACTCATTGTACAACACACTTATTCAAACGGAAACTGAATTAACCTCACAGAATCCATCATAGTTAGTCTTTCCACTGTTCCAACAATCAGCAACTGTTTTTGTAGGAATAAATCTTTAATTCACAGAGTAAGATGGGAAACGGCGGAAGTAGAGCAGATTTCGTAGCTGTCTGTGGACGTCTGAGTCCCAGAGACACAGAGCACATTGGAAAGAACTGCAGGTCTTTTTTTCACACCATATCCCTCATTCAGATAGACAGAGATAAGGTTGAAATACACACAGATACATTTCCATGACCTGATGTTGGTCAGGTCAGATTGTGAAAGGACATTTCATGCTCTTCCTAGCCTTTCAGGGTAAGCTATACCTCATGAATAATTAAATACAATACTCAAACACTAAATGTCTGCATGTGTTATTACACATATTGGTTTGATGTTTATTAGATGCAGCAGGGATTACAGTGTAAATGCCACCTTGTACTTTCCTACTTGAAATCGTGACAGACTAGAAGATAGAGGTGTTGAATGTTGACACATACTGGCATTATTTTAGGTTTTTTGCAGTACCGGTTTCTCCCTCAACACCGTGTTTGTATGTGTGACAATAATGACTGTGTTTCTGCTGCAGATTGTGATTGTGCAGTGGGGAGGGACGCCCTTCAGCTGTGCCCCTCTCAACGTGGAGCAGTGGCTCTGGTGTCTGTTCGTGGGAGTTGGAGAGCTCCTCTGGGGACAGGTAAGCAGCTCTTCACCCTGCTGAGTCAAACCTTACTGAGCTGAAATGTAGACTATCAGGCCTGGTTTACCTAGAGTTTTCTCTGAGGGGAGGCTAATGCTAGCCCCAAACTCGAGGATAAATGGGCAGATTTTGGGTCTGATTTGCCATTCCCAACAATCGAATGGGTGTTCCTGATTCGAGGCTGGTCTGAACAGATTATCTGCCCAAATCATATGATAGTCTGAAAGGAACCGCTATGGAATATTGAGCAGAAACCCGCAAAAGCAATGAGAGCGAGCTGACTGGGAAGCGTCACTAGCCGGATGTTACATACTTGTGTAGAACAGAAACGTGGCTGCTAACAGTGGGAATATAATTTCTGTCTCCCAAGCCAGGTGGACAGTTTTTTGTTTGTCAGTTATTCAATTCTTTCGTACGATTTTCGGTCGCCTACTATATCTGCATACTTTCAGCTAGAAAAAACTTTCAAATATTAAAATGTTCAGCTCTTTACTGACATTTGTGCTTGTATTCAACTTTTCTCCACCATATATACTAAAATATTAAGCTTTTTTCTTTTTACATTGAAAGTCAATGGAGCAATCTTTAAATCCTGTTCAGGCTTTTCCCACTTCTAAATGCTACTCCTCCCACATACTTTCACCTACAGATGTTATTCAAACTTTAAACTATTCACAAAACCTTCAGCTATTGGAAAATGATTCAGCTTTTTGATAGCTTTTATAGTTTTTGTGTGATCACTGTTTAAATTTAGTCCTTCTTTAAGCATTTTCTGCATTTTTAAGGGCTGCTCAGTGATTTTTTCATCACTTTTTGTCAACATACTATGCCTTTTTATCACTTTTTTCGACATACTATACTATCACTTTTTTATCACTTTTTTCAACATACTTTACTATGACTTTTTTAATGACTTTTTCAACATGCTATATGATGACTTGTTTTACTTTTCTGTCTAATTGGAAGACAGAAGGTTGAGTGGTTGAATCCTATATAAGTTTTGAGGTCCAGTATGCTAACTGAAAGAGACAAATAGGTCGAAAACATAAAGTTTTCTGTGAGGTCAGATATCCTATGGTGATGAGCACCTGATTGGAAGACAGAAGGTTGAGTGTTCTAATCTTATAGGGTGCAATTATTTTCAAAACCTACTTTACAGGAATGGGGAATTCAAACATATGAAAAGAAAAGTAATGTACTATACTATGACTTTTTTATCATTTTTTTTTGACATACTATACTATGACTTTTTATCACTTTTTTTTCGACATACTATACTATGACTTTTTCGACATACTATACTATGACTTTTTTCAATCACTTTTTTCGACATACTATTCTATGATTTTTTTCATCACTTTTTTCCACATGCTATACTATGACTTTTTATCACTTTTTTCAACATACTATACTATGACTTTTTTATCACTTTTTTCAACATACTGTGACTTTTTTTATCACATTTTTCGACATGCTATGCTTTGACATTTTTCGACATACTATACTGACACTTTTTATCAAATTCGACAAATTTCGTATGACTTTTTCGACATACTATACTTTGACTTTTTTATCACTATACTATGACTTTTCGACATGCTATACCTTGACTTTTCTTTTTTTAACTTAAAATATTCCACTTTTGTAATATACATTATTTATATTTTTCAACATTTCATTGAAATTCATACAAATTAAAACCATTTCCTCTTTTCCAACTATTGTCACTACTTCAGTTATTCTCAATTAACACTCAATTATGCCAGAAATCCAGTTTAGTTTTAGCAGTTTTTTTTTTTTTTATTCACAAGCATTTTCTGCAGGAAATGCATTTTCTAGTTTTGTTTGTTTTTCGGAGCAAAAAATGTCACCCACAAGTGCTACCATTTGACAGCGACAGTTTGATCATGCAGGTTTCTATGAGATCCCAAGTCCCTGGAATCGGCACGCTTTAATTTGTTCAGGAGAATGCCAAGTGTTCTGCATCTTAACTGAATTTTCCGGGGATGTGAGTTCTCGGTATGTGTCCACAGTGGCGTTTTTTTGTCAGGAGGGATTGCCCCACTTTCCAGCATTAGAAAGATGATTTCATTCATAGATGATTTGCTTCATGTAGTACTGTGAGGATATAGTTTTTTATAAAAGTTACTAACTGCAGCTTTAAATCTGTTGTTACATCTGTGGACTCCCACAGATGATTTTTAAAATCTGTTAAGATTTGAACATCCTCTAGTGTGCAAACATTTTCACACTGACTTAGATAACACCTCTGATCTATTCTATCCTCTACTTAATTCTGTTGGAATAATCTGGCATTATCTGATCCATCATCTGTGTAAAATGGTTAGTAAATCTCACAGCTGCTCAGTTTAACGCCATACTAGCATCTTCTGGTAAATAACAATTTAACAAACGTGGCTTCCAGGTGATTGCCACGGTGCCGACAGCCCGGCTGCCATGCCTGAAGGAGGCAGGGATGGGCCACGAGCCTGGAGAAGAGGAAGGTGAGGAGATGGCAGAGGATGAGGAGGAGATTGACTGTGCTGAGAGAGAGCTGCGCCGTGGACAGATCCTCTGGTTCAGAGGCCTCAACCGCATCCAGACCCAGGTACTGTTTGACTAGACCACCAAAATAAAACTTAACCAACCTCTTTCACAGAAATAGACACACAACACCTCAACCAGAAGCTTTGTTTGGTCATGACACACAAGCAGTTTGTTTAAGGTGAATTAGAGATAAATGGGGAATCTACCAAAAGTATGATGAAAACCAAAAGACAAAATTATGTATCACAAAGAAAGTAGGAATCTGAATTTGAATGCCTAATGTTTGCACTTTTTTAATCAAGTGCTTTATGATTAAATGCAAATTATTTTGGGGTTATATTGTTCCTAAATTGTTTAGTATCACTGCCTAAATAAACTGCCAGTATCATGGCCGTTACATACTAACATAAGAGACTTTTGGAAAGAAAGTCCTTTAAGAGATCTATGGCAACATTGACTCTTCTATGACAGATATACAATTTAAGTTAAGTTTAAACACTGTATCTGTTTTGTTCTTACTCATCAATAGTCTTTATCTCATCCTGTCTGTGATTCTTTTCTGACTTGTGCCAAACATAATAATTCAATTCTTTTCTCTCTTACACAGCTACTGCTCAGACCTCGTGAAATAGCTTTATCTAACTTGGAAGTGGTATTTTAGAGGCTGATAAACATCACAATAGACGTTAAATGCTGTGATTGTGTGTGTATATCGCTGCAGCGGCACTTGTTATGCGTGTGTGTGTGTGTGTGTGAGTGTTATTAAGTAGACAGGCTTTTGACTTGCTTGATTACTTTAATTGATTGATTCTTGCACTGCTTTGTGTGAGAATGTACATTGAGACAGCAAAACAGCATCAACACGAACAACAAGCTGCTAACAGCCTTCTAAGCAGTGTTAGAGATCCAGGCAAGAGTCTCTGCTTAAGTGCCTTGGCGTAAAGTGGTCAGTTTTTCATTAAGAGGGTTTGGTCTGAGTGTGCAGACAACAAATACCCATGCAAACACACACACACGCGCGCGCACACACACACACACAACCACACAACAACATATACACGTACAGTCCTCATTTAGAATTATTGTTGGTTAGTAGAGCTGCAAACACGCGTGCGCGCACACACACACACACAACCACACAACCACACAACCACATATACACGTACAGTCATCATTTAGAATTATTGTTGGTTAGTAGAGCTGCAAAGGTTAATCAATTAATCGATTAGTTGTCAACTATTAAATTTTCGGTTTGAGTTATTTTTTATGAAAAAAAAGTAAAACGTCTAACTTCCGCTTCTGAAATGTGAATATTTTGTAGTTTCTTCACTCCCCTAAGACAGTAAACTGAACATATATATATATATATATATATATATATATATATATATATATATATATATATATATATATATATATATATAAGTTGTGGACGAAACAAGACATTTAAGGACGTCGTCTTGAGCTTTGAGAAATACTGATTGACATTTTTCACTATATCTGACATTTTATAGACCAAACAACTAATCGATTGATCGACAGGTGAATCTACAGATGAATCGACAATGAATATACAGTAATCAGTAGTTGCAGCCCTATTGGTCAGGAACATTGAGAAAGCAGTTGTGATGCACCATCAAAGGAAATTTGAATCCTGTTTCTATCATTTCTGCTGTGAGGAAATTATGAAACACACAAACATGATAAAAATACACACACACACACACTCAGACCGGCCTCCTGCCCTCACTGAGTGCTGCTGTTTTGTCTCTGTCCTGCAGATGGAGGTAGTGAGCACGTTCAAGCGAAGCGGTTCGTTTCAGGGAGCGGTGAGACGGCGTTCCTCCGTGCTCAGTCAGCTCCACGACGTAAACACTATCTCTACCCCCTCTCACGTAGCTCTCTCCACCGCAACAGCCAATACCAGCCCAGCCCCCGGGAGTGAGTCCGCCGAACGCATGTACACACATACACACACAAACACACACACGCACACGTATACCTGCAAACATACTTGCAGTCACCTTCTCTCCCTCTCACACTCATTCGTAGACACAAACACACACACTGCTGCACGGCACGTGGACTGCAGTATTTTTACTCTCTATGGTTGTGTCCCCTCCGGCTCGCTCGCTGCTCGTGTGTGTGCAATGTCTCCTCTATTCTTTTCTCTTATTCCCCCTTTCAAACAGCACCCAGTCCTGACCGGCTGTGTAGTTCTGGTCTGATCTGGTCTGGTCTGGTCCAAATCCAGTCCCGGTCCCAGTCCAGAGTCTGTTTTGTCGTTGAGTGTTGGTCGGTGCAGGAGGCGGCTTGCTGTTCTCTCTCTGTCTGAGGTGTCCTGCCAGAAACGGAGCAGCATTCTTCATAAAGAAAGAAAGTGATTTTTGAAAGAACCAAAAGAAGAGATCGAAGCAGCGTACACAGTTTGAAATACTCCGACAAGGCACGGACGCATCCTTAAGTTCAGAGAGCAAATGGCTGCTCCTCCTGCACCATGTGTTATTTCCTGTCTGTGAATGAGGTCAAGCGTGGTTACTGTGGTAGCCCTGCTGTGAACATCGCTAATGTAAAGGAGCGGTGTCATTTAGTTTTTCTAAAAAAAAAACAAGAGAATATATAGTGTTGCTGTAACAATTCTGTGACTCCCTTTTATTCGTAGAAAATGCTACGATTAGATTTCACTGCCATAGAATTCATTCTCATTACCAAATGGCTTTCATATGGCTTCTTCAAGTCTCTAAACTGTAAACCTTCGAGTATAAAAGCCCCATAACACTCTATCACTATTGCTTTCTTTCTCCTTCTTTTGCTCCTCTCACTTATGTCCGATGCTGCAATTGTTGTCAACTGGTTGTTTCTGTAACAGTATTTCCAGCTCCAACGCCACAAGTTTGGCCCCCCGATGTCTCCAAAAAGTCCTGATTTTTCTCTCTGTGCAGTCTGTTTTTTTATCTCTCTCTCTCTCTCTCTCTCTCTCTCTCTCTCTCTCTCTACATCAAAGTTCTCTCCTTTTTCTTCTATATTTATGAGATATTACAGGTTCCCTGTTTGCAGAAATATTCTGTGAAATGTATTCTAATTGTTCTTCATAAGTAGAGTTGTTTTGTCGAGGTATTTAGATTTTTACCAGATCTAAATACGGGCTCTTGTAAAGCATACTGATAAGATTTCTTTAGTAGGTTTTCTCTCCATTTAAAAAAAAGAAATATATTCTTACTTTGTCCTTTACCTCATCCCTTTTTGTCATCCTCCCATCTCCTTACTGGAGTAGCGTCCACTCTTCATGTTTTCTCTTAATTTCTTTGTATGTCAGTTCCGCACGTGTCTGTTTGCAAGTGTGTTTATGTGTGTGCATTTGCTGACATATCCGAGAGCCGTAGTTTGACTTGTGTGTGTTTCTTTGTCAGTGTGCGAGTGTGTGCTTGTGTATGAGTGTGTGTGTGTGTGTGTGTGCGTGCATGTGTGTGGTTGTGCGGCCTCTTCATTTGATTGTCTTCATCCGTCTTCTCAGTTGCTTCTCCTTACCTTCCTTGCTCCCTTTAGTTCATCCTTCCTTCCATTCCACGCTGCCTTCCTCCCCATGCTGCTCCATCACTTGTAGGTATAGATACAGAGAGGCGCTGCAGACACCACATTGTTGTGATCAGACACAAACACATACTTCTCACCATCACTTTGCAACATCATCATAATAATAAGGAATACAATGTATTATATCATTATTCAGAGCTGGGCATTGCTGCAACATTTGCTGCCTGATAGAATAAACAACTAAATTACAAAATACTAAAAGTAAAATACAAAATACAGTCAAAGTATGGAACTAGGGTTCAGGTCCCACCACTGCTAGCTCATTGCTTGCTTTTTTCCAATAATTTTTCCTTCATTTGAAGAGCTTGTTGTGTCCAAATCTCTTACTTAACAGTAGTATGACACATACTCACATTTTGAAGTCATCCTCTTGTGGTTCAGTTCCTGAAACCAAATGAATTTGACAAGGAGGGAATGTGAAGAAGCAAGCATGAACTTAAAGTTTAATGTGATTTAGGTTTGCTTCTCTCAATCACTTCACGTTGTATGTAGGCAGCCCATGTCAAATTAAAAGTACAATTGTTCCCTTTTTATTTTAGGATAAAGTTTATTCAAAAAGCCGAATTCAGATCGTGTCAGATACACTTCCAGCCACAGAAAAGTATAAATTGATCCTCCTAACAAGTATCTGTGTCACAGAGCTTCTTTGTTGTTCAAAAGCTAGAGTCTCTAGCTAAAGCAGCTCTGTGAGGCTGTAGACACAGTAGTGCTTTAAGCTACATGCTAATGTCAGCATGCTAACATGCAG